>NW_027115162.1:636537-639227 GCF_000696795.3 Halyomorpha halys | reverse complement strand
TATATATATGTCAAAAATAATTTAGAAAAAACGTACCGACAATCAATCATTAGTAGTTGAAGAAGGAATAGTTTTAATATCATTTCCTTCGGATTGCTTAATAGAAGTACTTTTTTGTTTTATCGTTCTGGTTTAACAAACCTCTCTGGTCCTAACCGCCATTTTTTTCTTATTTATTTATACTTATAATTGTCATTTGTTCATTTGATGTTGTATTTGTGTTAGTATATTTGAATAATATTGTGATATACTATGTGATAGTATTGTGAATTTAAATACATATTTTATTGTTCGAATATCGTCCCTAAGAGTTATTGGTATATCAGGGTTTAGTCCAAAATTGTTGATTTGAAGTATTGGGTTTCCTGAAAGATATGACTAGAATAACTAGAAAAACTACTGAAATTGTTATTACAATACCGACATTTCGCTGGCATTAGTTTTGTAATGAGATAGAAATGAGTCCGCTTTGTGGCCTGCTCTCGGTTTTGTCGGTACGATCTTCTCTATACGACATACTAATGAAGGATTGTTATCTATCTTCAACCAGAGGGAATTGTTCAGATTATTGGAAACGAGTTTTGAGGACGCTATCTTCTTTATAAGCTGAACAACTGTGTTAAGTAAAATAGTCGTTACAGCATTCTATTTCCTTAAATAATTTTTGATGTATCTAAAGCGTTAAAAATGAAGTATAAAAAATTATAATTTAGTTTGTTACATTTATTGTGTATTGTGTTCCTAGCGTTAACGTTACATTAATTAAAATTCCTAGAGTTTTTTTTTTTTTTAATTTTATATATTTTCAGAGTTATTAAAAAAAATAACTTCCAGAGTATGAAGCTTTTTGCGTTCCAAAGAAATAAAAAAAAATTGTTTCTTCTGGGACAGTATTATATTGATTGAAAACCCATTTTTTTAGTGCAAACATTTTGTTAGTTATATTATGGGTAACAACAATTTGTTACTTTAAACAAGGATGCATAATGCAATAATTTATTAATTAATATAGCTATGTTCTACTGACACACAGTTTTCTGATTACAGTACTTAACGCTTCTCCTACATTACGTCAGCGTTTTTGAAGAATTAAATTGCTTTGTTCACGATATTCAATCATCGCTAATTGCTTAATTATTCTAGTGAAGGCTCCTTTGCTCCAGATTTAATGTTATTACCTGGTTTAAAAGTCTAATCTAGATCGTATAAAAGGGGTTATTTAACCCTCTACCCCCAAATGGGTTTCACGAAGTTAACGCCCGTGGCGGTTATCAGCTGTTCCTAGTTCCATCTCAATTTACGAAATTTCTCTTGGCTTTTTTCGAAAGTGCTTCTAAAGAAGTAATTTCCAAAATTAAATCTGAACGACAAATACCCTAAAACGATCATTTAAAGCCTGAAATTAAATTCTCCTAGATCCTTTATAAATCGCTTCTCTCCGATCAAAACCTTTTTACTTGAGTGTAATCAAAATCGTTTTTAGTATTGAAGGACTCACTTCCACTGGCTGTTTTGATACACCTTTTTCTCTTACTGTCTAAAATGTTTTATTTTAAAATAATATTTATTTAATTGCAATAAACGACTCGTTTTAATCAGTCAATTTTAATAAGATATTTGAAGTTAATGTTCTCTAGATAGAGGAAATTACCTGGATCAGACGAAATTGAATTGCCTCTCCTTCTCCATAAATAAAATTCTATAAAACAAAATAGATATTGTTTTTAATAAAGGGATATTTCCCTCAATAGGAGCCTGTTGCCCAATTCTGATTTAATAAAAATTTAAAAAAAAATGCTAGATCCTAAGCTTTTTCACTTTAACGCACGAAAAAAATTATTTCGTCTTTTATGAAGTGTATTCAGATCATTTGGAGCTTTTTATTAAAAAAAAAATATATATTTCAATGTGTTCTGTAAAACATTTTATTATAACTTTCAGTATATTTTGACAGTTCGTAATAATTCAATATTTTTATTTAATGATCAACGAAATCAGATTCCGTTTTTAGGATTGAATAAGAAAAAATTTATTAAAAAATATATATACAATGTTATAAAATCACTTTTTTGAATCTTGGAGACCTTTGAACGTGTAAATTAAAAGCGATATAATGTAATACAATATGAATTATTTCTAATGAAAGTTGTTAAAGTAAATAAAACATGAGAACGATTAAATATAGAAATAATATTGAAAATATCATTATTTATAATGAACTTTAATTCACTGTTTTGAATAATAATTATTATAGCCTTTGACTACATAAAGACATGTTGCAGCAATTATTTCAACATTATGAGGTACATTATTTATTCTAACTGAAAACAAAAGAGAAATTCGAATTTATATATAGCAAACTGAATATTTCATGAGAGGAGTTATTTGGTCCAGAAATGATTTTACATTCAGCTTTACTATACCTTTGGTCCTACAGTTATTGGATCCGGGATAATTTTACATTCAGCTTTACTTTACCTTTGGTCCTACAGTTATTGGGTCCGGAATAATTTTACATTCATCTTACTGTACCTTTGGTCCTACAGTTATGGGGTCCGGAATGATTTTACATTCAGCTTACTGTACCTTTGGTCCTACAGTTATTGGGTATGGAATGATTTTACATTCATCTTACTGTACCTTTGGTCCTACAGTTATTGGGTATGGAATGATTTTACATTCAGCTTTAT
>NW_027115162.1:635658-635795 GCF_000696795.3 Halyomorpha halys | reverse complement strand
TGTACCTTTGGTCCTACAGTTATTGGGTCCGGAATGATTTTACATTCAGCTTACTGTACCTATGGTCCTACAATTATTGGGTATGGAATAATTTTACATTCAGCTTTACTGTACCTTTGGTCCTACAGTTATTGGGT
>NW_027115162.1:621179-635383 GCF_000696795.3 Halyomorpha halys | reverse complement strand
TTACTGTACCTTTGGTCCTACAGTTATTGGGTCCGGAATGATTTTACATTCATCTTACTGTACGTTTGGTCCTACAGTTATTGGGTATGGAATGATTTTACTTTCATCTTACTGTACCTTTGGTCCTACAGTTAGGGGGTCCGGAATGATTTTACATTCAGCTTTAGTGTACCTTTGGTCCTTCAGTTATTGGACCCTGAATGATTTTATGTACAGCTTTACTATACCTTTGGTCCTACAATTATTGGGTCCGGAATAATTTTACATTCAGCTTTACTGTACCTTTGGTCCTACAGTTATTGGGTCCGGAATAATTTTACATTCAGCTTTACTGTACCTTTGGTCCTACACTCTTTGAGAATTCATAACACATTCATTTCCAGTAACCCTTTACGAGCCATCGTAATTGTTTTCCGAATTGAAACTCATTTTCAATTAGTGTTTTGGAATTCAGAGTGTTCAAACACTCTGCATGAAAGTTAATATTCTTATTAAGGAAATGAATATTTCTAAGTTTCTAGTTTTTTCTTTTAAAATAAAACTGTAGCTTAGGACTGTTATTATTCCGATTTTCTTGTTTGTTTTTTTTTAAATAAATAAATAATAATTTAAAGTCTAGAATTTTTATTATAGTTCAATGCTTCTATCGTAAACGGGGAAGGAATTGAGAGATAGTTTATAGCTTTATTCTTTTCAGCTCAATAATTTGTAGTTTTATATTTTGTGGCTTGATAGCTTATTGAATTATCCATATAGTTCTAGACAATAAAAGAAAGGATTTTATTTCACTGTAATTCCAACTAGTCAAGATCCGATGATATTTTTTAAAATGAAAAATAATCTTTATTCCGTAACAGATTCTCTTCTGGGAATAATTGAATGAAGTCCAGCCTTGCAAACCAAGTGAAATGAAATATCAGTTTCTTAATTTCTTCAGGAGTAAACAATAAAACTTCCTAAACTACTCCTTTATAATAAATAAATTATTAGGACGGCATAAATAAATAAATATGTCTGCCTAGAAAGCGGATCTCATACAGTTTCCTTACTATTTCTAGATATATATATTTTTTATCTCCTTATTTTATGTTTTGAAAGTTTATTTTTCTGAATATCTCTAACGTAATTTCATATATTTTAAAGTTAATTATTTTTCGTTTGAGATCGTCTGGGAGTGAATCGTTGTTGAAGCATAGGTGTTCATAGAAATTAATTTTTCGCATTGATAAGCGGAAGTAGTTGATAAAATTCGATAAAATTTCAGTTTTTGTATAGGTTTCAGTTACATCGGACGAGCCATTTCGAAATACATGCGTGATAAGAAAAATACGTTTGTTTGCTTACAAATGAAAGTAGGGGATGGAATTTGTGGTTGGCTGTTTCAGTATTGATCTTTAACTTTTGTCTAAATGACAAATTCGAAAAGTCGTTTTCGAAATATTGGTGTATTGAGGAAAATACGTTTAACACATGCGCTGCGGCCGGGTTATTATAAAATTCATATGGGACTAATTAGAAATGAAACTTTCACAAAAAAATGATAAAAATCGGATTAACGGTCTAATCGATTATGGCCGAGTAGGAATTTGGCATAGGAATCAAACGAAACGCTCTACATCTGAAATTAAAATATTACCTCGACTAAAGGTAGCAGTATTTGTTACAAAAATGATTTTTGTTTTTAAAATTAATTTTAGTTAAACTATATTAGATAATTAGTCACTTTACTTGATTTTAACATCTAGGAAAATGTGTTCTATAAAATGTCGTGTTGTTCTCTTTTATTTCTTAAACTATCTTACTTTGAAAAAGTTCTGAAAAATGCTGTCAATTTATTAGCCTGAACTCTCAGTTCAAATGATTTTCTGAACCCATGAGTTCAGTACGTTGTAAGGAAGTAGTGTAACCTGCTCAACGGTTGTGCAAGGGAGTGATTTGGTCATAATCACGCTCGACCGCCAGATTTTTATCCATTAACCGTACCCAATTTATGGAGCTAAGTGGATCTCGCAAGGATCCCGAACCCAAAGGGCTGACTCACGGCTACAGTGAAACAGATAATGAATTATTTGCCAGAGCCGGATTCGAACCTGGGTGGTTGGAGTTAATAGCCTTACCATAGAGCTACCCACTCCCATAATCTGTATGAAATAAAATAATTGAGTTTTATAGAAACTTAGACATGTTATTCATTGAAATTATTAGCTCAAATCACTGAATTTAATAGAAATTTGTTTAAAAAAAAACTTTTGAAAAAATATGAATTAATTTATATTTTGGTTAGATAATTTTTTGCAAACCAAGAAAAAAGTATTTTTATTGGATGAAGTTAATTTTCAATATTGTATTATGTCTTTTAACACACTTTTTTTTTTTTGTAGATGCATTTAAATAGCACTTAGTTATTAAGAGACGTCAAGAATACCATTCAAAGTCGCTTAATGAACAGAATTAAGCGTTACCATTAAATTTCGCTCTGAGAGAAGCTTTAAGTATATAAGCACAGGGACTTATGGTAATTGCCAACTGAATTTTTAAGCTGAACTGATTTTTTTTCCGTGTTCTTCAGTATTGTTGCCTCGCCGTTTTAGGTTTTATTTATAATTTTTCAAAGGTAATCCGCTATTCTAGGAACTCTTTTGCCAAGTACTTCTGTTATATTATTCACTGGCTTCAAAGAACTACTCCAGTTACGCGTCAAAATAGCCGTTAAAATTTAACAATGCTGCATTACAAAATAGGACAAGAGCTACTCGTTCGGATTTAATGGGAAACGAATTAGCAACCTTTCTTGTTTCCCCTTCTCTTCGTTAAATATTAAGAAACTTTGAATATTTAATATCCAAAGCAAGTTTCCGGTGGTAAGCCATTGTCTCACATTTCAGGTCCTTTTTACTTCCGTAATGGAACATGGTTCAGGTTTCTTTTAAGTACTATTTGTTTTTCTAATTGCCTTTAATGAAGTTAAATCCAAATAATATGTATTGATAAACATAGGGGTGATGTTTGATTGATTATGTTTTTTTGGGATGAGATGTAAGTGAGATTAGGTTTGTCCAAAAAATCAATTATGGAAAACAAAAACCAGGTACAAAACAACATATTTTGTTTATTAAAATAATAGTAAATAACCTAAAATGTAATAAAAAAAAAATCATTGATTTAAAAAGAAAGAAAACTGTGAAATTTTATGGAATTCAAATATCTAACTACATTTTCCGTTTTGTATCTTAAAAACTACATGGTTAAGAAAAAAATGTTGTATGACCACCTTATTAGGAAATTTGAAGTACTTAATTTTCCTCAAAGTACTTATTTTACCACTGCACCTCTAAAAACAAAATAAAAATAGGAAATTTTATAGAATGAAAATTTCTAGCTGCATTTTCCTGCTCCTAAAGTAAATACGAAAAAATACATGGTTTAGAAAAAAATTATACGACCACTTTTATGGGAAATGTAATGTACTTATTTTATTAATTTCAACAAACCCTGTAATTGTCAAAATATAAGCAAACATTTTATTTAAACTTTTTGGTGTAGATTTTTACCACACCCACCGTAAATCGTAAAACACATAAAAAACAACATATTTTGTCGATTTAAATAGTAGTAACCAGCCTCAAATTTCTGATTGTAGTTGTAGAGTATAGTAATGAAAAGCCGTCGATTTAAAAAAGAAATAATCCGTTTTATGGGAAAGTTTAGTAGGGTAAGACTTTCATGATTCAGGGCATTTCGTACTTCCCAAAAAAAAAAACATTATGTAATCCATTTTCCCGTTGCATATCTCAAAAACTACATGGCTTATAAAAATAATTTTATATGTTCACTTTTATATAAAATCCATCTATTTATTCATACATACCATGAACGTTATTTGGTTCAATCATTCAACGTAAATAAAAAAATGTAATAGATAAAATATAACCGTTGCTGTACTGTATACTATTAATGTACTCTACAATAATTTTACTATTTTATTTAACAGAAAGAAATATCAATACTATAAAAAAAAAAAAAAATACTAATATTTATAACTATGATGTTTGTAATCATTAAAGGATTTCAAAACATAAAACAAAACAATTCGTTAAAAGTTCATCAGGCTGTCTCTTCATTTTCAATAAAATATTTGTGTGAAAATGAAGAGGAAATCAAATTTAGAATAAAATAGTGTCGATTACCAGTGCTCGAACGGATTACAGAGGTTCATTAATTCGTGTTAAAGTTTTGTGTTTCCAGCAGTGAGCTCCTTCTGGCCCATGGCTGAGCGTCGACCTGTAGGAGTGCTTTCCACCTGTGAATTATAAAATTTGAAATGCGCAAAGATAAGTTAACTTCAGTCTATTGATGAAGCAACTGAGCTAGGTAGAAATTGAATCAAGTACAATTTAAACATAAAGTAATAAAATAGAAACGTTTTAGATTAATAATACGAAAGCAAAAGAAATGAATTATAATTTTAAATCAAAGACATTTTGAGGAGGCGTTGATGACGTAAATGCCCGGAACGTTGAATTTCGAAGGCTGGTTGTTAATTTACATTCCTCTAAACACTTTGGAAATTGACATTTCTTATGTCCGTCTCTTTTCCGATTGCTACATCTGATCAAGCGTAGAGTTCATTTGGCTGAGGACTACAAGTTAATCGTGGAATGGCACCGCGCCAGGGAACTGCAATACACCATGTCGAAGATTAACTTTATGTACACTGGTATATTGCCAATTGAGGGAGAGATCGATAGGGAAGACAGTGGAGGCTTTAACTTCCTCCTAGTTCATGAATTATGTAAAGGCCTACCGAGGGGTTGGAAACTGTAAATATTTAACAGAAACGCTTCAGTGACAATGGAAACTTTCCTTAAGGAAACGAGTTGAGGGGCCATGGGTCGGCTTGGAGGGGCTTTACTAACTTGCAACTTAGCCTCAATAAGGTTATTACCTTTCCCCTTCTGCCTTTTCAAAAGTTGGAATTTAATTTTGATTGTGTTTATTTTTTAATATTTTGATTGTTTGATAAATTTATTCCAAATGGTTTATTTAATAAGATTACTCGGGAGTTATTTATTTGTAGATTTATTACCATGTCGGCCTGGTGGGTGTAATGTGGTTATATATATATATTTTTTTGTTTTTCAGTGGATAATGGGTGTAAATAATAGATACCCCTAACTATGTTCTATGTTTCAACTATGGAACAATCATAGATAATAAAGAACAATTATATAAATAAAAATAATAATTGGTATGTAATTAAAGAATGAAGGAGAAAATAACAACCAAAAACGAATGATATTTATTAAATTAATAAAATAAATAATACTGAAAAATGATTTGAGAAAAAACTATGTATAAAATGGATTCATATAGAGCTGAAGGTTTTGCTTCAGCCGGCGGGATGTGGTTGGATTTCCAACGTTGTAAAGTTACTGTCTTTAACTGCGAGAAGCTAAGGGTAGAATTTTGTAAACCACTTTTTTGATGAAATCATCAATCGCAATTTCGCTTGTAGTCATCGATGGAGTTGATTACTTGTTAGAAACTACGGGAAATCCACCGTGATTCTCAGGACCTTATTTTTATTTATTCATTTATACTTTATTATTTTTATTTATGTTAGTAAAACGTTGGAGAGGGAAAAGTGGACAAAAATGTCTTGATTGTATTCTTCAATTTAAACCAAAATAATTTATTCATCATTTTCTGTTTTCTGGTTTCTAAAGTGAATTGATTCTATGGAATGTATTATGATGATAATATTGCTTGAGGAAACAAATTCTTCCAGTTGTAAAAAAGTTGGGTTTGGGGCCATGAGCGAGAACTTGAGAAACTTCCACTGGATATTTTGTTATTTACTCTTGAACTAAAGATTGAACTGATTAAAAGGAAACATTTTCTCTTTATTTAAATATGACTAAAATTATGGTAGATTATAGACAGTGTAAAATACGCTATTTCTATCAGTAGTTATATCAATTAGAATAGTAATAATAATAACTTTGAATGCTTAAGAACAATTAAAAATAATAAATATTAGCAATTTATTGGAGTTGTGATTGAATAAGATGGTTAGTGCGTACCGGGATCAATTTCTGCGAATTGACACAAAAGATTGGAACATGAAAACGTCACTACAATTACTGTACTGTATTGAAAAAGAATGCATTGCGTACGGTTTATTAAAAAAAGCAACAATTCGTTCAAATCCGGGATAGGCGCGAATCACATCTTCACGATTTATAGTAGCTTGTAGTCAGTACAACACTTTCTATTTATTTATTACAATAAATGGTTACAATCACATTGGCACGATCCATCGTTTCGTGTAACCTTGCCTTAAGTGATGTTTTCTTCTTCACTGGTCGATTGTGTTCGGCAATAAGATCGTGGTGATATCGTGTCATGGTTTGTCTTATAAATGACCGCCATTAAAGTAATGGTTACACTCATTAGGCAGGAGTAAGAGGTTAAGAGAGGTTTTGTCACATTAGTAACTGTCGTGTAATGTCTCGCAGCCTAGTTCCATTTCACTTAGGTTTACTAAGGTTATTATTTACACCGTAAAATTGGTTTAATTTCCACCAATTTTTTATATTATGCATTTTATGACCATTAAGGGTCAGCGGTGCAATGCTGTGTAAGAAGTAGTGTTACTTGACTAACGGTACTGCGAGGAGGTTATTTGTTCAGAATCACACTTGATCTCCAGATTTTTATCGAATTAAGGGTATCCACTTCATGAGGCTGGGTAGACCCCGGAGGGCTCCTGTCGCAGGGTTGACTCATAATTATATTGAAACAGAACAAAATTATCTGCCACAGCCAGATTCGTTTACTATAGCATATCCCTATGTATTTAAGTTTAGTAGGGAAATTTTGCACCTTTCCAAGTGTTACACAACACTGGATTTAATGCTGTCATCATAAAAGAAAAGAACCACTCAAAATAGAACAAATACAATCTAAGAAAATAAATAAATTATCAAACAGAAGAAAACCGTTATTTAAGTAGTTTAAAAATAATAAAAAATATAGATTTGTTTATTGAATATGAATCTGGATAGAAATTTTCTACAGGTGTATATACAAAGTGATTTAAAAATAGGTTTGAAGTTACTCTTTTATTAAAAGGATGTTGAAAATTAAAACTGATTTGACAATGAATAAAATATTGGGAGGTCTTGGATCACAAATGAGGACTGGTTTACTGAATCAAACTATTCACAATGTCTCTTGATTAATCACTGTCGCATTTTCGGAAATTTTGAGTCAGGTTAAAATTAATAATGAGAACTGATGCTTGGCTTAATAATCACAGGTAGAATTTGAATAACTTAATTATCCCACTTACTTTTAAACTACAATAAATAACAGTTTGTGACATGTAATTTAACAGAAAATAACGGGAGACGAAAAATTTCAGAAAACGTAGGGATATTTTTCAACTATACTTTAACCTCTGATAGGACGGGAAACATTCCATTTTTCTCTCACAGCTCTTTTGCGTCTTTCACTACCACTGGTGTGTCACACTCAGCAACATGGAACTTTTAAGGTCAGTGGAGCAATACTATACCTTTAACAGTAATGGAACCCTCTTCCACGGTGTATCAGGTTTCGCATGACCATAATTATTTTTTTATTTTTAGTTGGGATTTAAAATTATTTAACTTTAATCTTCCAGGTATATTTTGAATTGAAAGTTTGATAAATTATTTGTTCTTTTTTTTTCTCTACAGTCAGCTTATTTTCAGAAATATCAGCCAAGATAGGAACGTTTCTTTTTTATGACAATCATCAAACTACCCAGTCATTAGGAGCAGTCATCTATCAGAGAATGTTCAATTAGTGTTAATTACAGAGGAAGCATTAAGTTAAGTTTCTTTGTAATTATACTTGGTTATGTTTTTCTGTTTCCCATTGTAGGTTACATGTGCAGGCTAATGGCATCAAAACGTTTACAGGAAAATACAGTTAGAGCGCAGAACGTCTATTTCGGTACGATTATTGGGCGTGCGATTCCTACACGGGTTAAATTTATTTTGTAGTGACCTCGTGTAATAAATAGAATTTGTATTCAGTTAATAGTAGCAAAAAATTGTTATTTTAAAATCACTCAGTAGTTTGTAAACGTTTAATTTGTTATTTTATTGCAGGATGTAATGTTTTCCTAACTGGTTGTCTACGAACAAATTGACTGATTTTAATTCTTTTTTTTTTTTTAGCATAATTTTATTGACTATACTATTATTTTTATAATACACATTTATTGTTTAAAAATAGTTTTTGTTACTTATTTATAACCTGATGAGTATGAATGGATTTTTGTTATTTAACAAAATGAGGATGAAAGTTGGAAAGTGTAAACAATTTTTTTTATATCCCAGCTTGATCCTTAAATTACAATTTTACCAACTCTGTTATTGTCAAAATTTATTTATAATTTTATGCTTTCTATGGAACATAAAACTATGGAAATGTGGAATATTTTTTTATGTATTACGGATAAATTACAAACATTTTTCTACATTATATTTGTTATATTTACATTATTACTCGTTATATTTTATTCCCTACACCTCTATTTTTGTAGTGTTGTGATTGTACCTTTGATTACAATTGTGACACTGGTTGATAGTGAGGAACCTTGCGCAGCTCATTCATTAAAAATATAACTATGGGTTTGTTTAAAAGTATTTAATTTTGTTTATTGACTAAAGTGCAAGTATTTTGATTTCTGTAGTATCAATCATTTTTAATAAATAATAATCAATGATTATTAAGGTAGATATTAACCCAATAATCTATGATTTTTTTCTCCTAAAGGTGATTATGGATTAAAAAATAAAATGCTGAAACATCAAACGTATATGGCTTTTGATGTTTGTCTACCGATGAGATATGTACTAGTGAAAATTGTTATTATTCTGTGTATTTGATTCCACACATAATAATTCATATTTGAAAGTAATTTTACTAAAAGTATAATGAAATAGTGTTAAAACAATTGCTTTCTAATGATACCAATACTGTTCTTTGTACCTTGTTTAAGACTCGACTGAAACCCTCTATTTTTCATGAGTTTAGTGAATTCTGAAATGAAACTAGAGGTTATGATGAAGGGAGTTTCTGTTGGTAGTAGAAAGTGAATTCGACGTAAGTAACGTCTTTCACTCCTCCGGCGCACTTAACTCTGGAATTTCTAATAAAGAATTGCCATAAAAAAAATATTTATAATGATTTTATATTGGTGATTTTTCCGATCCGATGAGTCCTGTTCGACCGGGACTTCAAAACGTGCATTTCTGTTAAAATCTCTAATTCTAAAGTTTTCAAGATCGCACTACTTGGTAGTTTACCCATGGTAAACATTTCACATGTAAGTAAGTGGAAGTAAAATGTGCCTCTCCCCCCAAGAAACAATCTGAGACTCAACATTTCTCACTTTGGGACTGAACATATCTGGTCAAGTTATGTATATGTGATATAAATCCTTACTGTTTTATCTATGTTTTTGTGACAACAATTTCTACGATAATTAGTTCTACTCATAAATGGTTATTACATTTTAATTTTTATATCTCCCTTTTAGACAAATGACCCATAAAAGCGATAACTAATCCAAGCGGTTGGTTGATGGGGACGGTAGCTAGAGACATGTTAATCAGTGCAGCAATAGCTGAGATGAAAGCGGCCGACGATAGCATTTGCCTAACAAGCTTGCCCACGCTCGTCCCACACAAGCAGAGATTATTCCCAGTATAACGATGTGTCGCCTCATTGAATTAGCAATCTATTTGCCAAGCCGATAACATGTTTACATGCGTTATCCTGTCCATAATGCTATTTACATACAAACATGTTTTTTATCAGTGCTGGAGCTGCCGCTGATGGTTCACTATCGATATCATCATTGGATCTAGAGCTGGAATATATTTCCTACCTTCTTGTGCTGAAAGTCGTTATGTATCTACCTTAGCTATTAATAACTAAAATTTTCTTATTTCTTTAGTTGATTTGTTAATATCGAAACGTTTATTTTCAATTTGGTATTTTGGATAATTAATTACTGTTTTAGATGATTTAAAAAAAAAAAGTTTTAAAAAAATCCATTTTCAGTTACCATCATTTAAAAGTATAGTGGCTTACAATGTAGGAAGATTACAGACTAATGCAAGACATTCTGCTATAAGCTCTATATTTATGCCTGTGGTAGTTAGAATCTGTTTCACTATAACGCTGAGTCAGCCGTTTGGGTTCGGGAGCTCTCCGGGATCCACCCAGCCTTATAAAGATGGTACACTTAATTGGGTAAAATTCTGGCGGTTCAGCGTAGTTATGACCAAATTACTTCCTTACACAACCGTTGGTCTAGTAACACTACTTCCTTACAATGCACTGCTCCCCTACTGCTTCATGGGTTGTAGTGGTACAGATTTTTTTTTTTTTATTATCATTTATTTTATTTCACTTTATTTTACTCGAATTATTTTTTCATTATAAAGTAAACTATATTTTAAAATTTATAAATATTTTAAATATTATTTGTTTTTGTTTCACTATTTTCTTTTATTATCCTCTAATTACATAATTATTATTATTTAATTTTGGTTTAATTGTTATCTATATTATTCATAATTATAACAATGTAAATAGTCATGTCGATTCTAATCGGAAGAGATTGGGCAAGCTGGTCTGCCTCCGATTTTCCAGTCTCTAAATCGGTGTTTCTATTTTCCCTTTATTGATTATCTAATTCTTTCGTAGTTCATATTTATAATTTTTTTATTACTGGTAACTATGCAAAATGGTTAATAATTTCAAATAAACAAAGATACTTTAGAGGAATATTTTCGAAATTTCGGCATTTATGCCTCGTTAAACTATTTCAATGAGACAAGACCATGAAACAGTGTTAAAAAACACTTGATTGTACTTCGATATACCGAGTTTAACCAAAATCGTTAAAAGCGTTTTTAAGTAAATCGAAAATATGTGTAAAATCAACTCTATAAGCACCTACAGTTAGTCGATTTTAACGACAAAGTTTTAACATCATAAGTATACATCTACCTTAATATATGAACTGTCAGTTTCGTTCGACTTTTCATTATTGAGCTGGCTGTTACTCATACACAGAACATTTTGTGGGACTTTCGTCCAAAACTCAAATTCGAAATTTTAAACGATCGTAATACATCCATTTACTATATATTGGATATATGTAAGTGAAAGTAAAAATAATGTTAGTTATGAAGAACTAATCTGCATGTGTGAATGTATTATTGATTCACGAGATTTTTTTATATGTTGGCCTTTAGGTGGAAAAGAAAAGAAGTACAATATATTATTTAGAAGAAAAAATAGTATATTAACAGAGTTTCTAAGTGCTTAAAAAAGTAGCATATTCAGTATTTTGGTGATAAAAGAATGAAGAAGGTTTGCAATAAAAGCTCAGAGGCTCGAGTAGAGGAGCCATATCACAAGTACCCCTCTTGGCATATTGGATTTGGAAGTTTCAATACAAGGAAACGCCTTGATGCATTTATCTTGTATCCCTTCTATGAAAATATCAATCATTTATTGAAGTCATCGGTATTATAAAATATGTTAATTTAATGTGCCGTGAATACAATGTTAATTTATTAAGCAATAATTAATTATTACATGGATCATCGCCAAAATAAATTGGCAACTCGGGTAATGGAGAAATATGTTTTTTAACGTTTCGATTTAGACTGCTGAAAGGCGGCTGTAAAGAATTACTGTTTTATTATGTTATGCTCGATAATGTCGACATTCAGACGCGGTGTTCTTTGCCAGGAAGACTCGGCGATAAAAGAATAAAGAAAAGAAAAGGAATTAGAGTAAAGACAATTATGTTGTGAGTGGGCTAGTAGCCATGATGTAACGCCGCAGGCTCTGCCAACTTTTAAGTGTAACCTTTCACCCTATTGTAACTAATATTGCTCCCATTCTAAATAAATGACCTAAGGATCCATAATTTTATAAGATATTATGCAATATACATAATGATTTACTTTATTTATACAAAAAATTCATATTAGGGATATAAAATTTTTCCATTCTGGAATACATAAAATAATAAAATTACATAGAATGTACATAGAATAAAAAATATTAGTTTTCCCAACTATAGGATCATTATCATCTCAGTAAATTACATGAACAACTATTTAGATGGTGGAACACTAAGTAATACTGGAGTATAGGTGTGTGTTTATAAGTATTCAAACACAGAAAAAGATACATATCTAGTTTGTCCTGGTATATGCCTCAGCAGATGTATATAAAATGTAGAGATCATCTTGTACTTTTGGCTAAAAGAGTTACATTATTTTTATCTCGGTAATTATTTATTATTCCAAACTACAACCAAATTATTTTCATTGTTCATTTATAAATGTTATTTTATTAATTTATTTATCTACTATTAGACAAGGGAGGTGAATATGTATATATCTGGTTTGTAATAGTAAGTTAGATTGTAAGACTAAATGCCATGTATTGGGCACTTTTTTGATCCGACGCGTCCTGAAGCAGTAAATCGCCAAGAACTGAAATAAATTGTTTTACGGTTTTAGACGATTTGCGAGCTAACGGTGCGGAAAATTGAAAGAAAAAAATCTGTGGAACAAATTCGTTTTAGAATCCTATTTCCTAAAAGAATCCGTCATCATAATTTGAATTTTCCTCGACCGGCCGAGAAAACAAAAATGACTGTCATACTGTTGTAACTTGGATTAAGCAATGGATCAATTATGACAACGGGAAAGATTATTTCTTAAGCACTTTTTTATTCGTACCATTTGATCACAAAAACCGTTAAGAAAATAAAAATAAAAAATAAGGGTTTTGGCAATTTACGGCTTTATAACGAATCGCATAAAAACATTTCCAATGTAAGTTCGTCTTAAAATCTGAATTTCTATTCAGAATCCATAAAGAAAATACCCTAGGGTTTTAAGTTCCAGACTTAGGTACGCTGGAGAAGGTTAGAAAATCAAAAATACTCTTAAAAGATAAAGAACTGTTATAGACCCAACGTAAATCAGAACTAAATTCCAAAACTTAGTATGAAAAGATTTTTTCGCAGCATGTTTAGTAGACAGTAATTACATAATATGAATCATTCTTAAATAAGTAGAAATAAAAAATACCGCTCTTTAAAGCTGTGCAAGATAAACAAGGAAGGTTGTAACTTAGGTTACTGTAAACGTTTAACATGGCTAATACGTAAGTACCGTTTCAAGTTAATATCAGATCGATAGGGAATATAAAAAAAGTAGAAATAGTTGTTTTTGTTAAAATTATTTTGAAGAATTAAAATTTTTAAGAAACATAGATTTTAGATTACAGATTCATTCTAGTATTTTGTAACAATTTTTTAAAAACTTTTTCAGTAACAACCTACTTATTACCTCTAAAGTCAAAAGTCTTTGATAAGTTTATGAAAATGACTTCTATTCTCAGAAATGAAGTTCATGAAGGAAAGTATTTAGCATAAATCTGACTTTGACAGAAGTTTTAAGCAGGGCTAAAAGTTTTATTGTGTACTAACATTTGCAGTTCTGATTCTTTAATTTATTTTAATTAAGGTATTTGCCGGCATTAAATATTCCTTTATATTTCTCATTACAGAAACTTTATAAGAACTAAATTGTCACAAAAAACATTTAATGAGAGAAAAGATAAAATTGAAATTAAAATTTCAATTTAATATCATCCTTGTTTGCATAAATTTCATTAAAATATATTTATTTAATTTAATACACAGTATAAAGTATAATTAAATTCATTTTCTGGTTGTTATTAAGATTTGTATGAAGATATTAAAACCCTTATGTATATTAATAAGCTATGAAGCTTTTTTTTGGAAAATGTTTCGTTGATTTTTTAAACATTTATGAATAAAATGAAAACAAAAAACACCTTTGGTCCGTGTTTCTTATCGTTGAAGTTGATGAATTTCGATTGTAAATATAACAAGCAAAAATTTATTTATGAGGCTCTCTATCATAAAACATGTTTCCTTACAATTTTGTGAAATGAAGTTTTGTCATCATCTATTTTTTAAAGGCTGATTTTATTATTTGTTGTTAGAATATTTGGGAAATTAGTTTGTTATTAGATTTATTTTTTATTAATATAGTTGTTTGAGAGTGGTTTAGTTTCTTTTT
>NW_027115162.1:590978-618704 GCF_000696795.3 Halyomorpha halys | reverse complement strand
GAAATCAGTATGTAAGTGAAGGAAATTTGTTATAAAAGTAATTAAAAGGAGCTGTTTGAAGGAATCCTTGAGAATGACCTGAGAGGTCGAAACGTCGGATGTTAAAAAAGAATAAAGTTGAGAGAAAAGAGATCAAAATTAGTTTGTTATTTTTCTCCGATGTTTCGGCCTTCAGGCCAATATCAAAGAGACACTTAAAGTATCAATATTATTTACTTACAACTCATTCACACATAACACTATGTTTTGTTGAATTGAAATTATTAAATATTTACTACTGCTGTAATAAGAATATACTTGGGCAATTAGCCTGTAATAGGAAAAAGAAATTTTATTTAGTTAGACTAATCAATTGTAAAGTTATGTTAGAAGAAATATAGTGTTATTCGTCAGTGAATATTTTAGGTGTCTCCTTAATAATGGTCTGAGGGCTGAAACTTAAAAAATTTACAAAGTTAAGAGATAAAGATAAAGGATATTTGTACGTCGAAAAACTTTATATATTATTCACTAAATTTGAAATTTATAATAGTCTCAATATGTCCAATATGGTCAAAATATGTTAGTCTCAAAAAATGATGAATAGTTTTCAGTATCAAAATAATATGTGGTTTAAAATATTGAAAATTGAAATTTTCATTTTTTTACTGAATGTTGTGGGGTTTAATGAAATATATAAGTATATAATTAATTAAATAACCTATTTACAAATAAAAGTAATTAAAATTTTAATTATCTGACATAATGGTTGGAATTTTTCAATATAATATATTTAAAGATGTGAAGTTAAAGAACTACTAAAATTCAAGAAGGGACGATTTTAATTTAAATTTTTGAATTATTTCATCAATGAATGGTAATGATCGGTCCCTTTTGCAGTAGGATGTCGTTATTAAGTGAAGATGAAAACGATCCTGTAATGGCATTGTCTTATTGGAATAAATTTAATTTCGAGTTGATTTTATTCCAATTGCTTTATAGGACCTTGCCCAGCATTATTCATGAAGAATATATAGTTGGGTCCTCGAGAGAACTATTAATTCAGCAAGTAAACGTTGGATAATTAGTTGATTTAATCACACTGGTCAGCTAATTAAAGCATGTTTGACTGATTAAAGCAAAATACTGAATTGTGGGACAGCTCTGTGAAGGGCCGATACCAATTATAGAAACAATAAATTCCATATTCATTGAAATGCTAATGCAGTTATCTCATCTCGGATGCTGGAACAGTATGCTCTGCCAATCCAAGCTCCCGGATGAGAGAGAGCGTATTCTTCCAAGTTTTTCTTTGTTCTACCTTGCGGAACTTTACTTTATTCTATCTCCTGAGTAATTTTGTCGCCTTCGAATTATATCACTACGTAATCAAAATAGATCTGCTCCAATAGTTAAATCTTTTATGGTTATTCCGAATGATAAATTTATTTGAATTATATTTTCCTTTTCTGTACAAATATGGGAGAAAATACTAGTTGTCTCTATATATTGGACTTCCATTAATCGAAAATCTGTATATATGGATCAGTGGTTCCGGACCTGTGGTCTGCCAGAACATTGAAATGGGCCGCGGGAGGGCTCAGCACCGTATATTTTTTTGAAGATTTATATTTAGAACTTTTTAATTAATTATCTTTCTTAATGTCTGATAACTAGCTGATTTTTTTTTACAGGTAATTGCACAATAAAGTGACCCGAAATGCACTTATATCTTTTTATATATTTTTTTGTGATGGGGACCGACCCCCCTACGACCCTTAGTCGGGGGTGGAGGTGGGCCGTACCGTATTTGGCTCGATTTCCGGTTTAGTGGTCCACACACTTCTTAGGGTTAGGAAACACTGGTGTAGATTGTTATGTATTTTAATAGAGGCTCAAGGCTGAACTTCAGACACTTCCCTTTTGTAATGAAACTTGCTTGGTCTTAATTCTGTTGAATGTTTTTTGTTTTTTTTGGTTATGAAGGCGATGATTAAAATCATTCAGTTCTTTTACAGCGCACTTAACTCAGGAATTTCCCATTGAAAGATATATTTGTAGGATTCTCATAAAAAATGAAATTACTTTATGATTTTATGTTGGTAATTCTTTTTTATCTAACACTTTCTAAAGCGTAATTCGTCAAAATATGCAAACGATAATTTGTGGTTTAAATGACTGAATGTTGAATTTTTTTACTGATTAATAATAATGTTCAATTATATATATGTAAACAGTGCGCACATATTTCCATATATTTTTTTCAATATTAAATATAAACTGCTGAACAATGTCAGAAACCATAAAGAATTGGTTCATTACCTTTTGATTGATTTTAGGAATAAGTGAAGGATTAGGAATTTATTTTATGGATTAATACTTCAGCCCATACTCCGGATAAGTTTATTACTTATTTAATTTTTTTTTTACGCCCCACAAAAAAAAGATATGATCTGCAATATAAAAGTAATTCGTATCTAAAAACAAAATTATATTCATTATGGAAAGTAAATTTTATTTCATTTATTTATCATGATTTCGTGTTGGAGACTGGTTGTAATTATAATAAAGTATATCCATTTAGCTTCAAAGTTACAGGTTATTCTGTCCATATCTATAAATAAATATAGTCAATTTAATGTTATTTCTTATAAATATTCTTATATATGAATATTTGTATAGGGGAAAAAAGACTTCAGTGGTTGAATAGCCCAAAATAATTATAAATAAATATTAATGTTTTTATTTCCAAATTTTCTTATACAACTTTATATTAACTTTTATTTTAGACACTATATTGTTTTTAATAATGTCATGTAAATAAGGTGAATTGACTATGTTAATTTAGATATGGGTAGAATTATTGTAACATTTACAGTGTTTAAGGTGAAGCTGTGAAATTAAGATTATGGTAGAACTGTAATACAAATTTAATACAATATTATAGAGGCTATGATTAGAAGCGGTTTTGTATAAAGATAATAACATAAGAAATTGAATAAGAAATATGAACAAATAAAACTGAAAATACCATAGTGTTTTGGAAGCAATGTTTTATAACAAAAAAATGAAGTAAAATTCCTTTTGCACTTTTTTTTTTTAATTGACTACGCTTATTTGTTGTTCACATCGTTGAACCTTAAAACTGTAAAAGTTCAAAACATAGCTTCGAAGCGTCCTAGATTAAGTTACTCCATAGATGATTATGGCAGGAAACCATTCAGAAAAAATAAATTAATAACCCAGAAATCCCTCCCTATCTATGTGACAGAGTTTGATGCTAAAACGTTCCAAATTCAGTTTTTACGCACTTAAAAAAATTAAACACTACCGTAAAAGGACAATACGCAATGTATATCTAAGATCGTGTCACACTATAGATTTTCATTAAATATTATTATTATATGTTTTAGAAATTTTAAAGATTTATATTGAGAATAAATACTTATTAAGGGTATGGTCCTTTTCTTTTCTTAATGAGGCTAGAAGCTTAATGTGAAGCTTGAGCATTTTAAAATATGCATTAGAAGCTTCTTTCTGTGAAGTAATAAATGTTTTATCTTATTCTTAACCTTTCGTTTTTCTCGGTATTCTTATTCAGGACTAAGGGAGATGGGATCATTTTGATTTTTTTTTACTTCCAGCCAAATGATAATGACACAGGAAATGAATTTCATTCCAATATACAGTAGTGAGATTAGATGGGTGTTTTATTCTAGCTTCTATAAGAATATATTTTTCCAGTTGAAATAAGACTTGTTAAGAATTAATTTAAATGTTAAAAATATGTTTATTACATTAACATCAAAATTACTTCATTAACTACTATTTTTTACTTATTTTATTTACTCATTATTTATTTCAAAACTTTTAGTGTTCTTTAATCCCTACAGAGGGAGTAAAAAAATCGCTTGACCGGGGAAAGGTGTACCTGACCGATGGTGGAGCATGCCAAGTCCTTATTAAGAACTTTGCTGAAAAAAAAATTAAAAATGTTGCATTACAATGTTTATGTTGTTGTACAAAAGATTATTATGAGAAGATTTCCTGTATGTTTATTATAGCAGGGTTTTTGTTCCTTTCATTCCTAATCTGTTAGCATTCGATGTTGGGGAATCTCAGTGCAGCAACCATCATTAAAGCAAGCAATTTATTATAAGCGCGGAGTTAAAAATTATTCCCCTTAAAATTTTAGGGATGGGGCACTAACAAATAATATAAACTCCTTATAGGACTCTATATTTGTTTTATCTTTTTATTTTTTTTTTAAACTATAAAATAATATATAAAAAAGTCTATAAAATAATATAATAAAATATTCTAGGTGGTGTTTTACTGTACTGAGAAAATTAATTGGGATCTAGCGGGTTTTAACTCGAACATTTTAGGTTTAACCCTCCTTAGTATTGATATCATAAAATAATATAAAATTATTCCAAGAAGTGAAAATAAAGTTTTCTTTATGGAGCTCTCACCCTCTGAGTGACCCAATGATTTATTAGGCTTTTATTGGTTTCAAAACTATTTATAAATTTATAGTGAATCTTTGATTCTGATAGTTATTGCCTATCCAATTCCGGAACTACTTTTTACTGTTAAATTTTATACTTCGTTATTTCATTGAGTATGTTTTGCGCATTATTCTTTAAATAACTTCTCTTAGTCACCACCCTCGGATATTTCTAGCCTTCATATACATAGGTCGGTGAGTCACAGTAGAATGGTTTTTAATTTAAGGTAAGAAGTAAATTATCATATTAATGCATTAAAAAAAAACAAATGTTTATTCATCTATCTACAATTAAAATTAAAATACTGATGTGAAGAAATTTATTTTAACACTTTACCGTTAAAGAATATGTAAAAATCATAGTCCAGTAAAATATTACATACATACATACATAAAATATACATACATTCTTTATAAAAAATGGGAATTAATTGTAAATTATTTTTAATTTATTCATTATTTAATAAAAATTATACATTTATTTCTATATTAATAACTTTATGAACAAATAACAAAACGTCCAGGAACTTTTCAGATAAGTGCCTATCTCACAGCATTTCTTATCACGGTTTTATCCCGCTGGTACAGTCACGTATAGAGCGAGACCCTCTGCAACTAATGGCTTTCAGACCATTTTCCTATATATATTACCTCTGCCTTATCCTTTTCGGGGCGGTTCAGTTAATGTCTGCCTTAGGTTTATTTGATAAATGGATAATTCCAACATCATCACTGATATTACTATCCTTATGTTTTTTAAAAATAATTTTATTATTATGTATTTTGATGCTTGAATTAATGTAGATAATGTTTAAAAGATAAGGAATAAGTTAAATTATTGTAAATATTAGTTTCCTTACATGCCTACTAGTGCGAATTTAAAACATCAATGCGAAAACATATTTTTATAACCAGATAAAGGGGATAGTACTGCTTTATAACAGAATATATTTCTCTTCAGTTTGTTTTATTGTTTTGTAATTTATTTTTAATTTTTTAAAATATTGCTGTGCTTTGTATTGATAATGTATCCCATTCTCGTGAAATTTTAAGCATGACAGATTTAGAGAATGTTGAGCAAGGTTGCAAAATGTATTCATCTACTTATTAGGATTTATTTACTAATAAGTTTATTCAGTTTTAATTAATTTTTTTTCCATTCTCTCTTATTCGATTTGTATCATTATTTAAGGCCATTTATTTTTTATTTATTTTTATGTATTATTTAGAGGAAACTTCTTCCTTAAACACGATTAGGTTGTTTTATTAATACAAAAAATTAATCGATTTTTAGTTTGTGAGAGGATAACAGAGTATTGCCAGGCTTTTTTTTTTTTTCTGAACTCAAATCAAATGAGTATTCATTTCATTTTGTTGAATGCTTAATCTTTTACTAGTACTTACTTTTATATTTGGAATATTAAATATTTTTATATTCATACACGTATTTTACTGAACTGTCACTCGGCATTGCTCCCAAGGGTGACACCCAGTTTTTTTAGTTGACATTTAAGGCCTGATTACAACTGCAGTTGTTGCAAATATAGATTTCAGAAGTATCATTTCACATTCATTTCATCTAGAATATACCCATCCACTGCAAATTTCGCATCGAAATCATGACTTTTTTTATTCTAAATTTTCTGTAGAGAAGATGAAAGGGATCCTCGGCAACCTTAAATATCTGTTTTAAATTGAGTTTTTCCAAAATTCCGAGGATGAAATCCATCCTATCATCCAATCCGGGATTGGACACTACCTAACCCACCACGACAAGCTCTATATTTTGAACCCTGATCCGAAAACCATGGCGATTAAATAATGTTTGGTGTTCAAAAGTAGTAGAAGTTAATTTAAATAATATTTTTACCAACATATTTCTCCTAGATCTATAACACGAATTCGCTGATTTTATGATAAATTAAATGATGACATTTCTAACACTGTTGTGCTGTTAGAAGCTCGCCACCTGCTTGGATCTGATTAGAATTCCTCCCGCTATGCAGTAGTACTATGCAGCGCTCGTTCTCCCTTTCAGGAGATTAGAATTAGCGGTGTGCGGTATTACCCCACCGGACTATAGTATATAAAGATGATTGAGAATATATATTGTTTCCCCTAACAAAGAAACAATAATTGATAAACAAGAATGGAAATATATTTCCTTACTATATACCCATGTCTATTTTCTATATAATAGTTTAAAGTTGTGTATGCAAGATTTATTGCTATTTTTTTTTTTTTTTTTTTTTTTTTATATGGAAGTATTTAGTTTTTAAAAATATACTTAATATTCTTCTCTAATGATTTTTTGAAAGTTTTGACTAAACATTTTTTCCTGAGTTTTATGATTTCATTCAAAAAAAGATTCCAAAAATTTTCCTTGTATTTAATTCAGTATATTTTTTGGATGGAGATGGGGGAATGACAATATTAAACAATTACTGCTGCTAATAATTGATAGATAATTTTTGGTAAATAAAAAAAAAAATGAATCTTAGATATATCCTATATTTTGTGTAGCTCTAATCGATTTAAACTGAAAATTTTTGGGTAAGAAATTTTGACAAATAAAAAAAATAAAAAAATATTTTTGTTAAAGTTCCTTCTAAACATTTGCTCTGTGACTGAACTATATACAAACCGGCCTTAACGCATGCCATTTAGACTAGACAAGACAAGAGAGGTTTAGAAACGATTAATCACTTTTGTGTACATTGCTTTATATGACGCAGCAACCCCTGATTAGTCATTCCATCTAGACATCTCTAATCCTGAATAATCTTGGCATCTTGTGCAATAGCACATTTACTATTCCTTTTTAGTGACTCTAATGATCGGGGAACAGTTGATGCCGAAAATAGGTTTCTTATAGGATTTTAATCATTCTAAGGAAAAAATATAACCATTTTTGTTATTAGTTGAAGACCGATAAGAACTTGATTATTTGTCTGTAGTATGACAAATAGACACTGTTACCCTGTGGTTGAGTAAGTGGTGAGGTAATATCTTATGATCATAGGTGCCATACCTTCATCTTCTAGTGAAGTTTTGTCTAAGCTAGTTTTATCTATTCATGCCTACTGTGTTTGTATTAATATAAGGCGTTTAAGATTTTTTATATATTTGCTTATGAAAAATAATATTATTAGTACTTAGTAGTTACAGTAATAGGAGTTACGTAGAAGTACCATACTTCTACTATCTTTTTAGAGTATTTTATTAGTACTTAGTAGTTACAGTAATAACAGTTACATAGCAGTACCATACTTCTATCCTTTTAGAGTATTTTATAAGTACTTAGTAGTTACAGTAATAACAGTTATATAGTAGTACCATACTTCTTCTATCCTTTTAGAGTATTTTATTATTATTCTAGTTTGTTTATTTGACTTACTCTGTTAAAACAGCTAATGTATTGATATAAATAAAACGGTTGGATGTATTAAGATGTTTTCTTAAGTTACAGGGTGGAGAAAGAAACTCCCCAGAACTATTTCATAGGGGCATCATAATTCTCTCGGTCGGCTTGGTCCTGACACGCGATAATAGAATCAGCTGTATATGAAAACTTCAAACTAGAGAAACATCTGTACCCTTCTCCTTGCATTGCACAAATGGTACACTTGAAGTTAAATAATAGTCTAAAAAAAAGAATTATGTGGCGCGCGCACAACTTTTACTTACAATAAATTTTTTATTTTAAATAACAAATATCAACTTTGTCCCTGCCAATAATACAATATTTTAACTAATGATAACCAAGCCTTGTAGATATGAATGCGATCCGAAAAAATTGGGCGTTCTCGACATTTTCAAATTCGAACTCAATTTTTCCATTTTTCTCCTTTGATTATGTATCAAGTTCTTTGATATTTTGTATTTATCCACTGTTTCTTATCGCTAACAATGGGAATAGGACATTTATGACATTACTTATAAAAACGTAAGGTGCATAATTATTTCAAACGAACAAAATTAAGTATACTTTAAAGGAAGGTATTTTGATTATGCATCATTTAAGCTCTGTTAGATTATTTCAATGAGAATAAGACCTCTTTGATATTAAAGATCACTTAATTATACATTGATTTACCGAGTTCAATAAAAATAGATAGAGCCATTTTTGAAAAAATCCTTAAAAAAAAGTGTAAAATCGATTCAGTAAAGTTACATTTCCGATTGTCTGATGTTAGCGAAAAAAATACAGTAATATCCCGATGGATACATGTATAAATATGTATTTTCAGTTAGAATGACATTTCATTTTTGAGTTAGGCTATTCAATCTTGGGCTTTCACAATTTTGGGCTATTTGGAATCGCCGTCGAACCGTGTATTTTCATCGAAATTTGGCACGATCGTCAATTTTCACCTTACTATTTATTCCATAAATTGGTAAGTGAAAGCAATAATATTGTGTCATAAATAACCTTAATTTTACTATTACTGCTATATTTTGATTTGCAATTATTGAGCGATATAGATATGAATTATTGACATTTTCCTTAGAGGAAAAGAAGTGTAGAAGCTTGGTAAGGAAAGCAGATACGAAGCATAGGATCCGAGGGCAATGTTTATGTAGATGAGATTTGGCTTTTGTAGAGGCTAGAATATTTATACCCCGAAAGGCAGCCATTACAGCTACCCTATAGCAGAGAGGGTTCTACATATTTGTTCCCAAGGCCCTATCTCAACCCTGTTTATTGTCTCAATCGTCCGTCGGCTACCCGCATCCACCTTTATTGCCGGCTTTAGCTCTCCTTTTGGGGGGTTTACTGTATTTCTCGAGATCTCTCCTTCTGAGCTCTTCTACCAACTTTCTTGGCGGATTAATTCAAAAAAGCTATGCTTCACACTATGATTTGTTTGGCTTAAGACAAAACAATTCAAGCATGCGAGCATAATATAAATGAGAAAAAAATAAACAATTATATTTCTATCATATTGTACTACGAAAGTATCAATTGCCATTTTCAGCTTGATTAGAAATATTTCTTAAGTAAATATTCAAATTTTAAATTTAGGTTTGCTCTCATTATATAAAAGCTCATGCACAGTACTGCTTATTTTGGTAGTGACACAATTTGAAATAAAGAAAAAATGTTTTGATATTATATGGTTTAGGATGTATTCCAATGATAGCACCATAGATTAGAGTTACAGTCTTTGCTATAGGGCCTTTGCAGACTGTTTCAAAATAAATAAACTTATCACTAAAAAAGAAGCCCAGTCTAACGAATAAATTAAATACAAAATAAAATAAACTTTTATTTTTACGTTTTGCCACATAGCAGCACTAAATAAAAATTGTTAAAATGAAGACAAAGGGGCACAGCTCAAAATTGCTTACATAAGAAATTTTAATTGTTGAACTCCTTTCAATCCAAAGAGCATACAGGCCTCAAATATCAAGCTAAACCGAATAGTATCTCCAAAAATACACCTTCGTGAATTCTTTTTGCGCTTCTAATGAAAAAAAAAATGATATAGTTTAACTGCAGTTTGCCTCAACAAAGTCTTTGCGAAAAACCCACCTTTCTGTAATACGCTCTGTATGGCCATTTTCTTATACTATGTGCATTTTAATGCGATGCGCATTATGAATTTTGGCAGATGCTAACTATAAACATGGGAGGAACATACAGTCTTGATCTGGTATCTATCATAGACTTACAGTGTGGAAAGAAAATTGTTTGGATTTTATTTTGTTTTTGATGTATTGATAAGATAGTACTGGAGACTGAAGACTTTCTGCACCGAGGTCTCTGTAGACTGTCCCAACGTTAGTTTAGTTGTTGTTACTCAACAGTAAGCACTACTCCAAGATTCCTCGGCTTCCCACAACTCGAAAGGTTTTGAAAAAATCTTTTATATTTATGAAGACAAATTTTAAACTTTTATGAACAGCAAGGATGACTATGTGATCCTCATTCTGCAGATGCATCACATTTTTTCTTTATATGAAAAACAGATACAAATACTAAAAAAAATAGAAAAGTCAACATTGATGTGAAAAAAAAAATAATGTGACATTTTTAAAGAAATCGATATAGAACTTCTCCTGCATTTTATGTTATTACATGTAATCTTCCAAAACATATTTTTAGAGTTGCACCTGTTGCATTCATGCAGTGTGATGCTGTATCATATGAAATTCGTAATCAATATGTATAACGATTATACTTGATTTGTACATTTGACACAAAGGTGTTTGTCCCTTTCTCCATCTGCCATTTAGCGTCGGGTTCTAAGCTTCCCTTTCTCCTGCCCCAGCTTGGGAGCATGTTCCAAGTAGGCAACACCTTGTCCCCTCTTTCTTGTTCTCTTGTCTTAGGGGCGCGCTTTAATAAACTTCCATAGTCGTAAAATATCAAAAAGTCTTCAGAAGTCGTCGAATCACTTCATCTGGTTTTAGACTTGCTTGGCATCAACCCCCTATTCATTTTTGGTTTAAATACCGGTTTTATGCGATAGGTTATTCATTTGAGGTGAAGTTGTGTGAGTCATGTACGTGACCTAGATCTGATTTCCCCATGAGCGTGTATAGACTTATTGCCTTGCAAATATGATGATATAATAGTATTCTTAGTTCTTATACAATTAATTAATTCGAGAACAAACACATTACTAGGACAGGTAAAAAAAAATCACCGTCTGACAAAGACTAACCTAATAAATATAGCACGTCTCTCCAAGATATTTAAATATGTTGATGTGAGATGTGTTTTCTGTGGTTTGGACATATGTGACCTTATCTTGGTCTGGCTAGACGGGGCCATAAATAGTAGAATGTTGATTGCTCAATTATGTAACAGTATTTGAGAATGTTTAAGGAACCTTTCAGTTGTTTTTATGTTTTTTATCATTCAATGTCAATATAGATCCATAACATCATGCACTTTTAAATTTCCAGTATATTAAAATTGTAGCTATTATTTTATTTTACGTTTAGTTCAACCTTTTAAAGAATTCTGTATCAGTGATTCCCGAATGTTCGTTAAATGCTGTCGTGAGAGCGGCAGTAGTCCCAGAAGTGGAGGGCAGATCGACAGGCAATCTGTTGACTGGGACAGAACCAGTTCGTTAGTGGGCCCTATATTGGCGGCAGCACCAGTCTGTTCTCTCGGCTATATATCTGTCTCTTCTAGTTTATTGCTCTTCCCAATAGATTGGGATTTTACAATTCGGGAAATCCTGATTTCGTTAAAAAAATTCCTATTTCGATTTTTTTCTATTTCTATTGAGGTTCGTTTGAGTTGATATTATCTACCTTTATAAATATAGGCTGATTACAAACATTCAAAGATGTGTATATTCAAGGTCATTATTTTCTTCTGAACAACACAACAGATTTACAGCACACTAATAAAGGCGAAGACAAACTAACTTTGGAGTTTTATATAGCTTGCAACCACGTTAAAGTTCACTTCAGAAGCTTTATTGTTACTATAAGGACCATTTAAACCATTTGCAGTCTTAAGACCGCCCTATCCCTATTAATCTTAAAAATGGGAGGAAAAGATTGTCGCGGGTCCGGTCAGTAACAATATACAGGGCTGAAAACAAAAAATGAGGTAACAAACATAATATAGTGAACAAAAAAATGACAGTATTACAAGAAATCAAGATAATATAATACAAGAAGATAAATATAATAATTTATGTGGGAATTTATACAAAAAAAAAATATTTCAAAGAGAAAAAAAATTAAAAAATCAAACAGAGCTCTTTTCTAATAATGAAAAAAAATTGAAATTAATTATGAGATTTGTGCGAAATTAAAAATATGTGATACAATGGAATACATGAAATTATATGAACATGAAAATGCTTTTCATGGAATCTTTGTTGGGTCCGTAATGAAGGCCTGAAATTCAGGTCGAAACGTTTGCACAAATAAATACGTTTTGGGTATTTGCTGACCACACCCCCCGACAATCTTCTCATGCAAATATATAGGTTGAAATATGAGAATATTATATCACATATTTTTTTTTACTTCTCGTTATGCTAATTTTAATTTTTTCATTATTTACATTTCATTATTTTTTTATATATACAGTTTTACATGTGCAATATTATATTTATCTTAATGTAGTATCATTTGTTATGTTTTTTTTTTTTGATAGATTTATTTATTGATAGATTTTACAATCTACCACACAGTTGTGGGCAATAGGTAATAGTGATGAATGATCTCATTCATACTAAAATTTAAAAAGAATATATATAAAAAAATAAAATAAAAAAAAATCTCTTAAAATATATACAAACAAAAGAATAGACAAGATGAACATCAAACTATCTGTATGAAAAATAAATAAATAAAATAACATAATGATAAAATAATATATACAATATTTACACAATCGACCTGAGGATCCTTGAGCCCACTCTATTCCCCACGTGTGAGGGGTAGAGCAGAGCTCAAAAGATCCCAGCGCATCCCTCTCGCCGCATCACTGGTAATGAGCCAGTGGAGGTTGAGCAAGAGCGCTAAAGTTATCTTCTTAATAATTTTTATTCAATACTATATGATTAGTTGTATTTTTCTTTATTTTCATTTTTTTTCGTTACCTTTTGGTTGTTATTTCGGTTTTTGTTTACAACCCTGATGAAGGCCGTGAATTTAGGCCGAAACGTGGCCACACATGAAATAAGGTTTCCTTATTTTTGTTTATTATATATGACTGCACCTCTGATTTATTTCTTCACCCTGATTCTTCGGTGAACCATAAACACTTTATTGTTAATTTTAATTATATTATTTTCTGATATTCTCTGTGTTTATATATTTCGTCTGCCTATACATCAGGTTTTATATTTGCCGAAATATCTTATGTCACTTCTGTCATCGCCTGGGGCACCACTGTAAAAGTACACCAACTTTTGTTAAGACTGTTTCTAATAGACGAAATGACTCATGAAACCTGATCGATTCGATAGGGAATGCCCTCATAATGTATTGAATGGCTTTGTTCTGAAATTTAGTAATTGTAGACTGTAAAGTGATATTTTTATATTATTTATAAACTCTGAATTAGAAGGTGTTTATTGAATTCTATTCTTTATTGATTAACTAATTACCCAGTAATCATTGCGTTTCAACGTTTTTAAATAATTGATTAGAATGATTATTTAACAGAAAGAATTCCTAATTCCAGTTGATAGATTGTTTGCAATAATTTATTTAAATGCTAAAAAAGATAAGCTTACAAGGATTGTAGTTTTGTCTTATTTAACTCATTGGTAGGTGATTTTTATTTTGAATATGGAAACATTCATGTCTGCTACAACTCTTTAGATGCCGGAAGCTTCTATTTACTTAGGATCACGCTTTTTGTGTTGTATAGAAATTCGGAAAGGAAAATACAAAATATGTTAAGAGAAAATATTTTGGACGATCAGTGTCGTAGGCTCTGATGGAATGTTATAATACTATTTAATATTAACTGTTTTCAATTTATTGTAAAATGTCGCAAATTTAATGCGTTCCAAGCATCATCTAATAAGTTTGTTCAGTTGTAACATTGGCAATACCTATTATTAATATTGTTAAAATTGGAGGATGTATAATAATACAAAATACAACACTTAGCGTTTTTGTTATTAATATGAAGGATATCTTTATTAAATAAATACATTATATTCAACAATTAGTTGTATCTTAAATATATAGTAATAATCTTAATAATATTACGTGTAATTAATAATATATCTTCTATTTTAGTAAAAAGACATGTCTTTCATTAAAAACACAAAATCTACCTGTAGCTTTTCCTGTAGCTGTCATTAAAAATTCTCTCTATTTATTTAACTTAAGGTATGATTGTGGAAGTTATATAACTATTTATTGTATCATTTTGGTCATTTAATCTTTATTCTATCTTCACAATATTTAATTGATTAAGAATGATTATAGAAATTAATTAAGTTTTAGTTAGAAATTATTAACTAAAAATAAATTACAAGGCTGATTCTGTTATTCCTTTAGTATGATAACAATTTATTAATAACAATTTTGAATTACATTACTTGTTTTTAATTATTAATCTTCTAGTTTTGTATTTTTCTCGAAGGAATAACCTATCTTTTCCTGTCTATAAATATGTCTAATTAATAATCCTCTTTTATTTAACTTGGTGCATAATCGTGGAATCATTGTATTTATCTAGTATCTATATATTATAACTACAGATAAAATAAAAAATAATTAAAAACAAAGAGTAAACATTGAATACAACAAATAATTAAGAAAAAGATGTACCGAAAATAAAACTTAATTAACCTAATTTCAGTCTTAAAAAAACTTAATAATTGAAAAATTCATAGATGCTATTATATACGTGAAAGTAATTTAAAATATTCAGAGTAACTCAAATATAAAACAAGTTTCTTATTATCTTGGTAGTTTAATAAAGTTAAACTTAATATAACGTTTGTGTGTTTATTAGTTATTTAAACATTATTAACTAAATATCAATTACAGCTGGGCTTGCTAAATTATTGCAATAAGTGTACATTTAAGTTAGGAAAAACACACTAAAAAAAAAACGGGAATTCAATTTCCTTAATCTCAATGTTATTTATTAATTGTTTGTATAGGATTACAAAAACCTTCATGAACGAACAATCAAAATGATAGATAGTGGTACTTGAACACTGAACTCAATCTTAAACAAAGGCGCTGTTAAAATGTTTAACCAAGAATTGTTTATTCTTTTGCTAACCCCTTACTACCTTTTGAAGCGTATGCAAGCTCAATAAATTATGAAAAACTAATCAATAACGAATTTTGTGTTTAGTTTTGGTCATAAATTTACCATTATAGTCTAAGATATTTTTTCATTATTATATATTCATGGAGAAATACCTTTAATAAATTCCAGAATTATCATTTTTTTTTTCTCTGTCCTCATAAGCTATTCTGTTTCAGGAATGGTCAAAAGGTATTAAAAACCTTGGGTTCAGCAGCTGAGAGAAGAATGAATCTGACCATCTATCTGCTGGCTGCTTTTGTACACCTCTCCTCGTTCAATCAAGGTAACTTAGTAGCTATTATATGTTTATTAAATTTTAATTATTTATTTACCTCTGTTACCTAAAAGCATTCAGAGTGGATTGACCTAGTAAGAAGTACAATAACAAAAAAAAAAATGTGAAGTACAAGTTATGTACAAGATAAGTAAGATAAAAAAAACAAACTAAATAAACAAACTGGTGTAAGTTTCAAGTATATAAAAGTAGTAAAATAATACCACTTAAAATAGAAATAGCTAAAAATACAATTTATAAAAATATTTTTAGTAGGAAATTAAGAAACATAGAAAATATATTTAAAAAAATAAATTATAGGTAATAAACATTTTTGTAATTAAAAAAATAGAAAAAGAAAAAAAAATACAAAATAACGGAAAATCTCTTGATGAACCTGAAATATATTGAAACATTTTAAAAATACTGAAATATTAAACTAATGGATAATCTCTATGCAGACATATAAATCTTCGAAATAAACACTTAGTGATAAATAAAAAAAAATTATTACAATAATGTTTTTTCTTACTTTTTTTAAGATTTATAAAAAATATAAAAACATCGTTTATATATTTTGATGCTTGTTAAAATAGCATTAATATGTTATTTATAGGTTAAAGAAATCACATATTTGACTTAAGAATGTAAATCTCTGAATATATTAGTGTATTAATTGTTTATATATATAAATATACATTAGGCTTTAAGACATTAATAGATGGATTAACCCTTTGGTGTCGTAATTATATAATTTAATATTTAAATTTATGTTACTAAAAAATTCTTTCCCTGCTCACTTCTACATCCAATGTTTCCCCTCCAGGCATTGAGGTAATAGATATCCGTTACGCTGAGGGTTATGTAATATACAGGTTATCAAAGTCTTAATAAAAACTAATCCTATTAGTTTCGATTTTTTTTCCTGAAATGGATACTTATTTTACATATTGCTCTGCAATAAATATTGAAACCCATTATTTTTTTATTTATCGGATATATGATTTTTCCCGTCATAATTTAATTATATTATTTATTTCGGTATGAGTTAAAATATTTCCTTTCATCGTATGTGCCACACCTATGTTGAATTAGCTATGCTCTACCGGAAAGAAGTTTTTGCTGGTGCGGATGAGAAGAAACGGGAGTGCCTCGGCCTGTGAGAGATGTATATCTTCTTTTTCTTATTTTTTACCCTTGACCTGGATTCTACGTTTGTTGTTTTTCTAACCTTCATTTAGTGTCTTCTATGAATTATGCTATAGTAGTGACTGAATCAGTTTTGTCATAATATGTTATTATAATATGGTTGGGAAATTAATGTTTGGATATAAATCATATTAGTGGATCAATAAATAGATAATACTCTAAAGATTACCAGTGTAAATAATTGATAAATGTTACACATGCATATACATAGATATATTTGTTACTGGTATAAGTGAGGGGAGTGGAGGGACTTTTCCGGCATGCATGTTTATTTCTCCTTCTTACCAACCAACGAAAATATCTACCAAAAGTTAGTTATCTAGCTACCCAAGAGTGTCAAGATTCGTTTCTTGGTATCACTATAAAGTATATTCCATTTCGAAATTGCTTATCTCGAATTTAGAATGGTACGCATCGCTGAACTAATGAAACTGCACCCTGTAAATATTATTGAAGTTATCGCATTGCGGCGTATAAGATAAGCTAGTAAGGCTGTGGAACTTAGTGATGAACAGATCAATAAAATATTAATAAACTCTGAACTGACGGATAAACGTCCGAGGGGTAGACCGAAATGTAGATGGGAGGATTGCGTTGAAACTGATTTAATAAATTTGAGTTTGGAGGAGTGTCACTGGGCAGGTCTTTGTAGAGAACGGTAAACCTTTATTATTACTACATAATATTAAAGCGTTCATAAATTGATTGAGACCCCCTTTTTCGAGAGTTTTGAATTTAGTTATTTGACCGTGGATAAATTATATATCTTTTTCTATTAAAAATTCAAGAATTAAATGAGCTGGATAAGAACTGAGGTAGATGACTTCACTACCAGAAGAAACTTCATTCAACATAACTGAATTATATGAGAAGATGGTTAGGGGTTGCGGTCAAAATATAACACAAATAAGTTATTTCAACAAAGATATGTTAAATAAGGGTTTCTCCTAGAAAATCTAAGGTTTTTAGGTATTAGCTGAAAGTTTGTGGTGACCTACAATTGTTAATTTATCCGTACAGTTTTAGAAGTTTCGTATTCTTTAGTTCTTATCATAAAAATGATTAAAATATCGGAATTATTCCACCACATAGGATGCTGTAATAGAATATTTGTAAAATTATGGTATTATTTCATTGAAGAAAGGGATACATGTCATGGGAGAATGGAGATAATATGTGCACTTAATCTGTAAAGGTATGATGGTAAACTTAGGTGGAAAAGTAATGTTTTGAAGGTACATTTTTAGTTATTTAAACTATTTTTAAAAATATAATAAGTAAATATAATATAAGTAAGTAAATATAATGTAAGTAAGTAAATCGACAAGAACTGCAAATCATGTTTTACAGTTTTTTTCTGTCATTACCGTTGAAGAATTTATCTATATATAACATCATTTAATTTTTTTTTTAGAATTAAATGCTGTCCAGTAACACTTTGAGTAAAACCCCAGAATAAAATTCTTGTCCAGCTTTCCTTTCCCCCGATTTGTAATGTAAATAGTTAGCTGTAGGGATGGGAAGGGCAAATGTTTGCCCTTGGGCAGTGGGACGGTTTCAAAATTTACAAGGAAGGGCAGTGACTGAATCCTACCGTTCCTTTTACTCAATCTTTTCCTGGTTTGCCTTTTCATAAACTTATCACCCCGTCTCGCAAAAATATATGGAATTAGGTAAAAAAGTAATAATTATAAGCTTACTTATAAAAAAATCTGGTGTAGTAAGTAAAAAACTTATACTTACATGCCCAAATTATGTGTAGAATAGTAGGTTTATGTTAATGTGTTTTTTTCGATAAAAAGAATCTTCAGACTAGGAAAGGTGAAAAATATGAATAAAGAAGATTTTTTTATTTTTTATTCCTTCCGAAAATACAACTTTTTAACAATAGATTACAAAGCCGTTGTTCTAATGGGGTAGATCTATAAGGATAGGGATAATCTCGGCTTTTTCCGCTCGAATCAGATGTCTCTTGTGTTGTATTTGTATTATATCAGATGTGTATTTTTTCCTTTTTTTCTCCTTCAGTTATTTATAAGATTCGTTTATATTTTATATCTATGCGTTGTTTATTTCTGCTAACAGTGAGAAGTCGATTTTATAAAGTGACAGTTCTGATTGACCGATTTTATCGAGAAAAAAAATATTCTTTCATTTTCATGCCGTTTTTCAATTTCAGGCGCTTTTTAAATATTGATCGATTAAACTATCTTTATTAAAGTCTCTTCTTCCCGTTATGTTTCAAAAGTGATATAGGGCCGTCGCTCTCCAGGGGTTTTGCGGGGCGGGTCCGGCGGGGAAGGATTGCCTTTTTTTGTGTTATTATCTCCTCTTGTGAGATTGTGACATGTCGTACATCGACCAACCTACAAGCTATAATTGTCTGTTTGAAAACTCAGTTAAGTAAGACTACCATGGAGGGCGGGAGTGGAGGGTTTGATGCCGTTTATCAATTTCAGGCGCTTTTTAAATAATGCTCTATCTTATCCTTAAATACACGATTTCGGTTTCGTACAACTTTTCATTTTGGAGTTCTGGAGTCCAGAGACCATTTTGTGAAAAATGTTTTTCTTGGACTGGAAAACTAAAACTTGTATTACCGCCGAAAATTCAAATTAGAAATTTTTCAGGATCGCAATGCTACTTTCTATGTTTTTCATATACAGGCAAGTGAAAGTAAATCTTTATTATCGAATGTACCTGAGAAATAATAACAAACAAATCTTTTTATCTTAATCCTAAGTCAGGGTCTAATGAGCCTTAACATCAAGTTATGTTAATCCCACAGATACATTTATTGGATAAAAATCTATTAAAAAATAATAATCTTCTAAGGTTATAAATTTTATTACTTATTTATTGTCCAGAAAAAAAACAACATAATATTTATTAAAGAATAATTATGTTTCATGATGCAAGAAATGGGAGAAGCTTGAGGTACAAGATCTACAAAAGCTCAGAAAGACCCTTTCTTATTTAGAATTCGCTTTGGGAGGGACGAAAATATGTTATCGATGCTGGGCGAATTGCCAGGGTGACATTGCTCGACTTTTACCATCCTTTTGTTTTGCTCAAGCGCAGTTTCAAACTATAAATTTCAATAAATCATACACAAGAATGAAAAATGGCCGTGCCCGTTCACAAGTTCTTTTATATTTACTGTTTATTTATTTATTTATATCTGGTGTTTTTGTCCAACTAAGAAAAGGTTTGTAATGGATGTTGCAGCATGGCTTTTGTTTTGTTTTTTTAAGTGGATATATTGTTTTGTTCTTATTTTCTATTTTTTCTGCAACAAATTAAGTTTTTTGATATTATAAAATACATTTTCAGTTTGATTAGGATAAATAGATTTAACTGATTATTATTTTTCACATTTGAAGGTGAGAGCAAAAATTATGAAATTAAAAAAAAACTTTATAAGAAAGTTAAATTTTTTTCTGGTTAGTATAATATAGAATATGTGTGCTTTGTGTGAGTATTTCGTCATAAAAAAAAAATTTTTATCTGTAGTTTTTTTTTAATGTAAAACTTGTTCTTTCATAAATATTAATTTGTTCAATAATGATTGCGTTATTTTGGGCTATACCCTTGTAAAATTCATTCTACTTTGCTACTTATAACTTATAACTATGTTTTTCATTTCGGTTAAATTTTGGAACTAAAATAAAATACAGATTGATTAATTTTATAGCAATATACGTTTGTATCATCGAGTCGTTGTTTATTTATAATTTCTTATTTTGGTTATTAAAAGATTATAAAAGAAAGATAATACAAGTAGATCTGCTCTCAAATTTTCCTGAAATTTACGTGTGCAGTTAAAAGATTACATAATTATAACCATGATGTAGTGGATTTAGGATTATCACCTTATATACTCCATTGTTCGAAATATTTCTTAGTTTATTTTTTGGGCATTTGTGAAGGGGCCAGCTCCCCTCCCCCCTAGAAGTAAAAAAATTATTAATTTAATAAAAATTAATTTTTAATACTAATTTTGATAACCAATGCACTAGGATAATTTTATATAATTTTCTTAAAAATTTTGTTTATTTGCCTTTTCCTTACTGAAGTGTCACAAATTAGATTGACTGCTCCCTCTCTCCTAGTTTTGATCCTAGGCACGCCCTTCTCTACAAACTATGTTTGAAAAGTTATGTTTCTTAAAGTATTTGTTAATTTTATGTTATTTTTTAAAGTATGGAAATTTTTTTAAGCTAATGCATATGCCGGTTTTGTTTTTTTTACTAAGAAATAGTGTTAAGTACGTTGAATATTTTAAACTTTAAAAACGACTTAATTAACAATTATTTTACTACATATTTTTGAGGTATAGCTTAAAAAAAAAACCGCCTCAAGAACTATGTCTTACTGACTTGGGTTTAAAAAGTTTCTATTTGTTGACTTCTGTTCTTGTAAATTATCATTGTAAATCTTTGCTTCACGTTTACAATAGGTATTAATTTTAATAATTAAGAGTAAATATAAGATCCTAGCAGATCAATAAAGATGTGTGGTAACTCTAAAGTTTGATCTCATTAAGTTGATGGACTTAATATTAAGTCCATTAACTTAATGAGGTTAAACTCCAACGATGAAGGAGTAACTAAGTGCATTAGAATTTTGGTGTTGGTCGTAACTCCGGCTTGTTCCAAGTTTTTATTTCCGGAAGTTATTATCGATCACTTCAGTCATAAAGCCTAAGTCATAAACCAGTGCCATTAAACGTTAATTGACAGGCGCTGAGGTTCTAGCAGTAATCGATATTTGTAGAAAGAAAAAGAAACACCAGATTCTATCTAATAGTATTTATGATTAGGGTTAGTTCTTATACATGTTTCATAAAACTTATGTTTATGGTTATGAGTTGGAGTATTACTTTTCCCAAGTTTGAGACTCTGGATAATTTTCTTCAATTGTGATTTACTGCGAGGGCCTTGATTTCACTTCTTAAAACTGTCGTAAATCCTGGAGCAAGTGCCATCAAGCCCTTTCATAACGTTGGAATTCTACTGCGTCTTAAAAAGTAATTGAACTTTCAGTTTCTCCTATGAGTTATAAAAGGAGTATAAAGTTAGCTAAATTGTAAGTATAAGTTCTTCGAGTTTCTCATCTGCATTACATATCAGCCATGGTATTATTACAAACCGTTAGATTATACTGACCTTCTCTAATATATAAATTAGAAGATTTATTCATAACAAAAATTTTTAAAAAAAATAAAGGTTTTAGCGCAGTCATCTATTTTATACTTGCTCTCAATACCTTTGTGGCTTAAAGAGATGTTCTGGGATTCCGGAGTCCTGCCTTGTCACCTATATGCGGGTGGCAAGGCCTGGTTCAGGATTCTGTTGGCTGAATGTAAATATCGTATAATTATGTTCTAGATACTTTATTTTGTTTTTGATTTCATTAATTTATTTTAATGTCCTTTACCACAGTTGTTATTTATTTACATTTGTTTATTTGAGATGTGTATGTATTATTTTATCATTGTTTTTATATATTTTTTTTTTTATATTGAATAAGTATAATCATTGCCCTGGAGGGGTGGTAGATTGTATTATTTCAATAAAATAATTTTTATAAAAATAGGATAAAAGCAGTAGTTATTAACATGCCAACCTTTGTTTTATTATATTAAGAGTTTGGTGTCAAACAACCGTTTTAAATTTCAAAGGTTTTAGTTTAGCTTATAGCTGGCGCCAATTTTGAAACGGCTGTTGGCACCAAACTCTTAATATTTAAAAAAAAAAAAGTTGTCTTGTCATTAATTGGTACATGTCAATAACTGGTGAACTTACCTAACTGAAGGTAATGAAATATTTAAAAAAATTGCAGATGTGTATATGTCAAATTATATAATTAGAACTGGTAGTTTCGTCCTAAACATTAATCTTAAAATAATCAAGACTTTTAATATAATCATTTATTTTTATTTTTTTTTTTTTTTTACTCATTTTTCCTCTTTCTTCCATTTCCATTGGTCTTTCGTTCTCTCAGAGTGCAATGCTTTTCTTTCTTTAGTCCATTTTAAACCTTTATTTCTTTTAATATTGATTTTTTAAGTTTTTGTTTTGGATAATCTCCCAAACTTTCTATATTGAATATTTTTTCAGAATTTATTTCTTGGTTCGGGAACGATGTGTTTGAAGGATATGTTCCTGTGTTTTCTGTGCTATCTAAAATATTCAGTCGATATCTTCAGAAATAACCTAATAAATAATGCTATTCAGCTTGGACTGATTCTATTCCTATTTACACATGATTATATCCGTCCTTTTCTCTATGTATATTCTTTTCAATATAGTCCTGTATTTCCGTCCGAGTTATTTGTAAAAGAAGCCTTACTCCTAAACACTTTCTGTAATCGAGTTTGGTATGTTCTAAATAGACAATAAGATTTTAATACGTTTAAGTCTGATGTTACCATTATTGGAAAAACATAGCATCAATGAAGATACTTACTTAAAATTTAAATATTATCATGAGCAAAATTCTTAGGGTTTTGTTAGATTTAGTATGAAAATTGTCTAAGTTTTTATTATCAGAAACTATTAATAATTTTGTATTAATAGGTTAGTAACTTAAATATTTTGTTAATTGTTAGTAAATTATACAGTATGATTTCAAAGGCTCTAATGATTTAAATTTCTACTGATTCTTTCTAATTTCTTATCATGTTTAGACGACATTGATTTTCAGCATCGTGCGGAGTAGGTGTATGTGATTGTACACACCACAGTGTATCCACCGTAAAATGAGCCAACCGTATCGGTTTCCGAATGGCATGATCCCAAATTTGCAATAGACGATAATCCCCAGTCAGAATGGATCCCCTCAATACCGCTAATCTGGATTATCTTTGCTCGGACTAAGTTGATTTGACAGGGTTGCTTGTTAGGAGATTGCAGGTCCGCATCCGATACTGCTAGTGTTGTGGGATAGGGTCGAGAAATTCATCTTTTCCACTAGGATTTCGGTTGTTAACTATGTTGTAGATTTCATTTTATATGAAAGTATTCGATATCAATTAATCTAATAAATATTTCAAGGTGCTCAGAAACGCACATACTGTTGTAATATATTTCTGTACTTACAATACCGTACTTTTGGCTTTATAAATGACATTATTAATAATATAAATGTATTAATAAATAGCTTTTAGGTCCATCTAATAAACAAAGGGTTATGAAACATTAAACTGATTTGGAATATTTGACATCAAACCTTTATTTTTATCCTAATTTTGGTCATTTCGGACATCACTGTTAGGCAAAAATTAGCTATACTTAGAACTGATTGCTAACATCGCCAAGAATACGAGATTTATTGATCAATGTTTCATTCATGAATAAGGGTTGTGTCCATGAAAATTTCAGCCATAGCTAATTTTAGCCCATCTCTGCCTGGCATTAGGAAGTTTATTCTACATTAGGAAGTAGAAAGGATAATTTTTCATTTCTTGGGGCTGAGATGAAAGTCAACCAGCCTAATCCGGGCTCGAACAGGCGCCCCTGCAACTACGAGTTAGCTAAGTTGATGAATTAACTCTCCTGTCTACAGTGGTCTCTTTTTTGTATTACTTAAAGTATATTGATGCAATTTTGCACCAATATGTTCTTTTTTTTAAATTTTGTTAAACTTGACGCAATTTAGTCAGGCAAATGATACTCGAATTGTCCAAATAGTTATTCATAAATGACCAAGGGTCCCAGAATAAAGATAGATTTTTCATTTAAAAAAAAGCACTTGCGACTTTCTCATTTTTGACATATATCAATAGTTTAACTGCTACTCCAAGAACAGTGTATTGTATTCGTACCGTACCGTGTATTCGCTCATCTTTACGTCCCTCTCTTCCCAGGTCATCTTCTATCCTCACTATCATTTTTGCACACAAGGATCCCCACCTCCATCTTGCTGATAAAGTAATTGTAGAAGAAGCACTAAAAGAAGATAAGTCTGTACATCATAATGTATGTTATGCCATAGTAGTCTGTATCACCGTTCTACTATACTAACTTATACTTGCCATACTAGTACTTTGTTACTCTGCATTGATGATTGAATTCGTTAAATCTTGTTAAGAAAAACGATAAATTGATTGGAGAAGATTGTCGGGGGGGTGGAGTCAGTAAAGAACAACATAAATAAACAAAAAAATATTTATTTATGCTGACGTTTCGAACTGAGTTTCATCAGGGCTATAGAACAAAAGAGATAACACCAACATTTAGAGCAACATAAAATTGAAAAGAAATTGTATACAAAAAAATTTGGAATTATACAAAATATTGAATTGAATAAAAAATTGATAATTGAGTAATAAAAAATAATTGCTTGATAATCATGGAATTAGATGGTCAGGTCGAAACCTCGGCATATATAAATATTTTTTGTTTATTTATGTTGTTCTTTGCTGACCGCACCCCCCGACCACCTTCTCCAATCAGTAATCTACGGTCAACTATCTACACCTCATCAAAAACGATAAATGTTTGTTAAGACTGATAATAGATTTGAGGAGAAGATGGTTGGGGGTGCGGTCAATGAAAAACACAAATAACTTATACAACACAAATACTTATTTGTGTTTTTCATTGACCGCACCCCCAACCATCTTCTCCTCATTCATCATCCACGGTCAACTATCTCTCATAATGATAATAGATTTGATTTAACTCATATTGCTCTAATAATAGGTGTTTTCCTGATATAACGAACGTTGTATCTATTCTTGCGGTACAATGGCTGTAAGGTCCAACAGTAGCCAATATATCAGAGCGAGGGGGGGGGGGGGGTTATCTCACCACGAGGCTGATATTGTGGTTCCTGACGTGTGCCCATTGATCCACACGGCTCTCCTGTAATTGCATCTCCGACCAGCCACTCTCGCTCCATTCATTATTGAACCTCGCCCAATTATTGTATTTATCAGGTTTATCTTAGCTGGATCATGTTTAAAATTAGTCCAATTTCATTAGTATATTCCATGATAATCAGAAATAAGGATTATCATTTCCCTATCATGTCCTTAAATTATTATGTCGTTGTAATTATCTATGTAGGTTCGAATTTGGAAATCCTGAGATTTTTTCATAGAGGTTTCACTCAACTAGAGAAGATAAGATTAACAACAACTTAAAACAAATAGTATTCGTTTTATGAAAATATAATAATAAATCTACAACTAACGAATTTAGTGACTAAAGTATGCTACTTGGGATTTTTGCCAATGTGCTATTATTCCAGCATCTTTTTTTATGTCTCCTTTTCAAGAAATATGAGAGCCTGGAAGTACATTGGTACATTGTACAATTAAAGAAAATAATTTAGTGTCTCTAAATGAGATAATTTTCCACTAACCAGAGGCCTATCATGGTTATTGAGTTTTTTTGTATTTTCTTTCCAATTTGTCTATTAAAAACGTCATGCAGAACGGTTCTGTATGTATTGGTACCAAGTCACACTACCATATCCGGAAATCGGAGGGCCGATATAAATAAAGATTCTTATTTTCATATCAAGTTCTTATGAAATTATTGTGACTGCGAAAAAATAGATTCAAATACCGAAATTGTAAGGTTTTTTTTAAAGCAGATCAGTTCAGCAGATAACATTAAAAAGGAATTGACTGACCAAAATATCCTAGGATTTTTGCCAATGTTCAATTATTTCTATGTCTCTTTTCCATGAACTTCCGGAGAGCTACTAAGCCATTAATTGCCATGGTTATTGGTTATATATATGCTTAATTGGTTCTTTAAAACTTCATGCATGATTGTGTATATATATGTCCCAAGTCATAGAGCCATAACAGGAAATGGTCGGCCGGATAGAGTAGCTTTCAGTTGCTGCTCTTTCCGGCCAACCATACATCGGATAGTGTCGATAGTTTAAACCTCTTGAGAATTAAATTTTCCAATCCTTTGTATTCTTTTAGGAATAAGTTTGAATTGGTTAAATCAGCTGTGACAGGTAGAGAATCCTCACTTAAGTCTCAGAATTGCCAAAATGTAGTAACAGCTAAGCACATAATTGAGGAATGTTTTAAGAACATGCGAGAAATATAATGTTTCTTATTATCTTAGTACCTATCTTGTTTAGAGATCATCAGAATTACATCTTCAAAATTATTAATTTCATAAGAGTGAAAGGCAATTAATAGTAAACTTCTATACATTTATTCTTGATGACATCATTATATCATTTGATACCTGATCTTAAAGGCTAAAAATAAAAAAAAATAAATAAAGTTAATGTATCAATATAACTAATCATTAAAACGGTGCTACTGAACTTCCTATAGTAAATCGAAAACCAATAACTTGATCCTTAAACTTAAAGCTTGTAATGACTACTCGAAGCAAGTAGAAGAGCGAAGGGTTCCTCTTGGAAGAACCCATTTACTATTGACATAAGAATAATAAATGGACCAATGGAACGCCACGGCTTAGTGGAATAGGGCAGTTAAATTTGTTTTCTGTCTCTCGGTGTTGGATCGATGGAAAGCCATTCTTCTTCTCTAGGCTTTTAAAAATCATTACCTAACATTATTACTAAGGAAAAAAAAACTTCCATCAAGCTATGTTTTTATTATTAGTTAAAACAAAAAAAAAAACTAGCTCTAAGGCCATAAAAACCGGAATAGGATTGTATTCAGAAGACGATCAGGTTGGCAGTAAAAAATGTAGTGTAATACCATTACGATGACGTTTCGTCATAGTTTTGAAGGTGACTTCAAGAGTACATAGAGGAGATAGAGCAAAACTGATAATCTACTAAACAGATAGAATGGAAGTTTCAAGGAGATAAAAAAAAGAAACACTTAGAGTAATTTAAGAGCAATCAAACAGTGTAGTTTGAAAAAATAGTAATAACAAAAAAGTGGGGAAGGTACCCCTTTTAAGTCAGCGTTATTCCAGCATTTTAATTTGTACTTCAATTTAAAATCAAATATTACAAGGTGATCACTAAAATATTATA
>NW_027115162.1:569620-590928 GCF_000696795.3 Halyomorpha halys | reverse complement strand
TATATATATATATTTTTTTTTTTTTTCATACCCTACAATATAGATATGAAAATATATACAATGAATGTGCCCAACCCGTCTTTTATCCGAAGGTATTTTAAGGTATGTATGATACTACGTCCGCTCAGTGCGAAGAGTTCCATGCGCTAAATCGGAACTTCCAAAAACTTAGATTTATAGTATTTTTTTAAAACTTAAAAAAAAAAAAGAAAAATATTTAAGAGTGGTATAATAGTTAAAATTAAATACTATAAGTAAGTTACCCTTAATATATAAGGGTCTTAGCAAACATGATTTTGAAAAATAGTTGATAAAATTCGATGAAAAAATGACTTGTAGCTTTTCCCAGTGCAAAATAGAAGTAGCAATAGATTATAAAAGAAACTTTAATTATTCTAGTGAATGATAATGTTCTTGAATAGACAACGATATAAGATTTTTGACAATATACAGTTCTGAAAAATATTATAGCTAAGAATCATAAATCTCGAGAACAGAATGAAACTACAATGTTGTAACACATAATCGAAGCTGTTATAGGCGAATGATTTAAAAGGGCGTTTGAGTTATTAGACAAGATAATGAAAGAATCGCTAAAATGGTAATAGATGTTGAAGCGATTTTTGCTTGCCTGAAGGGTTTAACATATTTATTTTAGGATTAAAACAAATAAGAAATACCAGTTATGATATGTAGGATGAAATGAGACAGCGTGAGGCAGGCTCTTTATGTATCGATGGCAACTTCATAGCAAGTACCAATTTCTAATCTATAAATATTGTAAGCAAGATGCCTAATTAAGTTCATATAATGTTTCAAGTGATTAGAGAATTATTAAATTAGAAATTACAGGATAGAATGACATGTTAAATATTTTTTACTAAAAAATATTAAATATGTGCTTACAGTAACTATTAAATTGGCGATCACTATAGATGTCACTCTATAATAAAAAATAACAATAGATGCAAGTGGTGATTATATCATTCTGTGTGGATTAAATAAATAATTTTAATTAACAAAGTCAGATTTAAAAATTTATTAAAATCATATTTATTAAGAGCTTTAAAACTTTAAAATAATAATTGACACATAAGTTGAAATATATTTGGTGATTTATCAATACTTAATAATAACAATGATTCTTTCCTAACTCTATTCATCGGGGCTCTCAAGGCGAGAAAATCGGGTTTTAGGAAAATAAATTAAATTTGCGGGGGGCTCCTTTAAGACTGGTTCCAGGGTGTGGAGATGCCGTATCGATCAGGCACCGCCCTTAAACCCTTCATTCTTCTTGTATTATATCTGACATGACGGCTCTAAACTTTTTAATGTCTTTATTGCCTAAAGTTCGTTATTAAACATTTATATAATCAATTACTTCAACTTTAACTTATAAAATAAATTTGATGTGAAGGTGTGCAATTTCTTATCCAAACTGTTTTTCCTTAATATTATTTACAACAATGAAGATGGTGCAATACGCTCTCCGTCTTCTAAAGGATTATTCCCACTTGAGAACTTATTGTCTGTTCGATGTAACTTATGTAAACTCGTTTAGTTATTTAAACGTACCGACACGACTGCCAATGTATGAAAGAGGAAACTTTATGTATGAATATACACAGGTTGTTCAATATGGGGTTGCCAGTTGCCATAAATATGCTAAAATGCATTTCATGGCCAAGGAGATGATCTAATAAAAACATTCCTGAGAAAAAAGTTGTAATTTATATCTATATTTTCACTAACTGCTATTGTTTTTTAACTATAATACGACATATAAGGCTGACGCGCGGTGAAAACTCATCAATAGTAATTTTATATAATGGTACGCTCCATATACTTGTGCCACTGTTATACCAGAAAATTGTTAACCACACACAATGAATGTAACCACACATAAAACACACCGTCTTATTTTCTAAAAAGAGTGCTACTACCTATGAAGGATCAGGGGTTCAGTATTTAAGTAATAAAGGACTGTTTCCTGAACAACGGTTGTGTATGGATGTGATTTGTTCAACACCTCGCTTAACCACCAGGTTTTTCCTCCAATTAAGGATACCTCCTTTTAAAATGTACCGCAGGAGGCTCCCGAACCCACAGAGTTGACTAAAAGTAAAAGAATTAGTGATTATCTACCACAGCCGAATTCTAACCCGAGCAGGGAAGAAAGTAATACAAAGCCCTAGGGCCATTTGTGGATAAGTGAGTTAAAGCGCCAACTTTAACTTGCTCGTGACTGCATCCTCCGCCGGTACTAATCCGTCCGGATGGGAAGAGGGGTCCAATTTTTTTTTCTGTGGCAGATCTACAAAATGAAAACTTGACTCCCCTCCATGGTTAGAATAGGTTGGTACCCTGTAAATAACCCTCTCCCTTCCCTCTCTCCCGTATGTCATCAATGAACAGGAAGGAAGGGGTATAAAAAAAAAGTTATACAACGCCTTACTCACTAGGCTTCCTCACTCTCTCTCATTTTATAATGACAGTATAAATTAATAAAATACGAACTAGGTATAACGTTAAGTATTATAAACTTATTTTTTTATGTAAAATATAAGAAAAATTAGCATTCATTATTGAGACTAAAGAAAAAAAGTTATCAAATTCCCTTTCATAACATGCAAACACCTCTTCATCTCTTCATCCCTCTCCCCAAGGCCAATGGTGCATGTCACCCTACCACGAAATATTATTGCCAACCTCTTACTCATAAAATAAAAAATGGGTGCATATATTTTGTTCTTTGCTTGTACATAACAAATATAGTTACATTAGGCTTCTTGTTTTCTGGTTGAAAATTCCCCCAAATCCAAACTCCACCAAAATATGGTCCTTCTGATAATTCTTAACTCTTAGAAAATCTGATTTGAACTAAAAATGTGCCATGCTCCTCTTCTGGGTACCTCACGAACTTTTGTTTTCATATCATTGTCTATTATGTTATTTGAAATATACCGGGGTGGATTTCCAATTATTTTAAATTTTAAAATGGTGCATCTTTATCTTTTTTCAAGCGCAAATGTAATGACATTTATGACATTTATCCAATGGGATAAACTCCAAACATAATTTTTTTATTATTATGGTTTAGTGTCAAGTTTCTTGTATTGTGACTGGAGACGACTTGTCTAGAAAATGCATTATGTTCCGAAATATATTATGTATTTTTTTTTGTATTCTCATTTTTCATTATTACTACTGGAAACATTTATGAGAAAAATGCTGTATCGAACCTAATTATTTTATTATGTTTTTAGAAAACTGTATGCCTTTTCCACTATAAATTAAAAGTTATGAATACTTTTTTCATTAAACCAATCATTTCTGTTTCTCATATTTTTTAAAGTAAATAATTTGTGTCAATTATATTTGTTATTAAAAAAAATAACTATTTGCTAAATTTGTAATTACCAAATTTTCTAGCAATTTTCTTAGATAAACATTTTAAAAACGCAATCTTGGGTCCAGTTTCACATTTTTTCATTCTCTATTAAATTCATACTGATTTGATACATAAAATATATTATATATTAAATTCATTAAGTTCGATTTTCATATTTGAATGCAACATGCATAATGCAGGTATATATTGTATTCACTTCTATATTTGCTGACATTTGTTTAGTAAATGGGCTACAAGTTACAGAATTTCTAATAAGTAAACTAGTTGCTTCGACATTATATACTTCATTTTAAGATATTAAAATAAAGAAGTTTTTCAACAAGCAGGGTGAGTTAATTTCTCTAAATTGCCTAGCATTTTCGAAAAAATGTTTCACAAAGCTGTAACTATACACTGAATTAGGGAAAGAGCTGAAAACACTATTTGAGAGAAAAGAAGAGAGGAAAGAGTCATCAGAGTGACAGAAGCTGCCGCAGTAGAAATATTCTAGAATTCAGAATTAAGGTAAGAGGTTATTTTCCATTGTAACCTTTTCTGCCAGACCCTATCAAATGTTTTTTAATGTCTAAAATGAATGATTAAAAAGGATACATATTTGTAGATATTATCCAAAATTTGATTTTGTTATTCTGCTGTGATCCGTCTAAGAAATTCTGGGTTCAATCTTTATTTATCCTCTGAAGAGAGTAATGTCTTCTCTTAATAAAAGCACCCCCCTCCTAAAGCACTTCTCCAGATGTCCCATCTAAGTAATGAAACGCTTACCGCTCACTCAACCCATTGCTTTTATGGCCCCTTAAAGGTCGATATCCTACAAATTTGTCTTTTCATAAAAGAAAAAAATATACTTAGGTGAAATGAAAATAGTATAAAGTTTTTGTCTTGTTTTGTTAGTTTGATTGTTTTTCAGTTAGATACAATGTCTAATACACTGTATCTTTGCTAATACTGGCCCGATTTAGATAGTTTTGTTTTGTAGAGAATTCGATTATACTGTTTAATTGCACGTAACTATATATATTTATATATATTATTTATAAAATAAACTTTACATTTCGTATTAACTTTTTTTTTTCTGTTTCTTAAGTTAAAGGCCATTGAGCAGGTTTTAGCGTTTTGTCAAAATCGTGCTATAGCCGTTTTGTTGCTTTAGTTTCTAGAATAGCAAGTGTAGCAGTAATCAGGTATGGCAGCACTGAGTCTATGGAACTCTAAAAACCAAAACACTAACTTGGTCCACCCGTTCAGAAAATTATCTTGGCGCTCGGTTAACCTCCCACTTTTAACCAATCTATCCCGGTGTCCTCGAGATTTATCGTGAATCACGTAACTGTCCTAGCTTTGAATGAAATGGTAAAGCCTCAATTATTCGTTCTTTGATTTACAATATTTCTCTCTGAAACTTGAACTGGTGAGACCCCATGTTCTTATAAAAGTTCGACAAATCTCTATTTACTTGTTGATTTTTTTTTTTTTTTTATACCACCACGTTCAAGGGAATAATGTAAAAATCCGCATTTTGAATTACATCGAATTCATTGGTTTTATTTATTTGCTAGAAGAACTTTTGGAAAATAAAATCTTGGCATCACAAATATAGAAGATTTTAAAATCAATACTGATGGCAAAAATTAATTTTGACGTAAGATGTCAGAACTATTATGCATTGTTGAAATTCTCACCAGTACAGCTGGGACAGATTAAAAGAAAAGTATGAAACTTTATGTATATTGTATTGCAGTAGTTTTAATTTTAAAAAATATCATTGGGGATATGCGTTTTACTTTTCCTCCTATACAAAAAAAAAAAGTCAGGGTTTTCTACTGAGGTGCAGAAAATATCTGATCACGTTACCCTTGATAAACACATAGTCAGAACGACCAATGACCTGCAATACGTTATTTTAAGTAAAAGGGCAGCGAAACACATAGATCCATCGAAATTTGACCAAAAATTGTTCTGATTACAATTCTTTGTTTACCTAGTAGCGGTGAAGGGTTGCGATAAATTGCAACATCAGATATGACCTATCTGTAAATATACTTCATTTTATATAAGTTTTCATTACTTCTTGAAGAAGTTTGTCGGGGGATGGGGTCAGCAAAGAACAACATAAATAAACAAAACCATATTTATTTATTTTATGCCGACGTTTCGACCTGAGTTTCAGGTCTTCATCAGGGCTATAGAACAAAAGAGATAACAACAACATTTAGAGTAACATACAATGGAAAAGGAATAGTATACAAACGAATTTAGAATTATATAAAATATATCTACACCTCATTAAGTTTTCATAACATTTACCCAGATTATTTTCAACCACAACGCCTTAAACGCCACAGAAAAATAAATGTCAGTTGGATGAGGGATACACGAGGAATATGGTTGAATCTTTTTCTATTACACTAAAACTGATTTGGATCGTTTGCTAAATAATCTAGCTTAAATTTTCATTATAAAGAGAGATTTTCTTTCTCAATGGTTTAAATATCCCTATCAAAATTTAAACCTAATATTTCACATAGGATACTCCTAGGATTATTCGCCGAATGGTTGGTTCAAAAGATCTATCCCACACAATTGCCTGATATAAAAGGGAATTTCACAGATACATAGCCGTGTGAAATCGCTTTGAAGGTATTCGACGGGTTTCATCTTTGTACAAAGGATTTGAAACTTGGATCAGTTTGATGGAATAAGCCGCTAAGATATCAATGAAAGATCAAAGTTCACAGCTAATTCAGTGTATATTTTAGTTTTGGTTATTGTTATTATAAATAGCAAATAATAAAATATTAACAAATGTTTTCTTGAATTTATTTATCCTCTATATTTGTATACTTGTCATCTTTTCGAATTTAAAGGGTTTAAATGACTTCATTTGTTTACTTCATGAATGGACGGCATGGATAAAAACTTTTTTTTTTAAGAGATGCTACACATCTGTTTTTTTTTAAAGGTTTTCGCGACTCATTTTTATAATAACATACTTTTTTCAGAGGCTTCCTATTAATATATTTTTTCAGTAAGATAAAACTCAACGATACTTTAAATGGCTATTTGTATTTCTCTTTATATATATACTTTGTAGTTCTGATTTGTTTCCACTATTGCGTGCTAGGCTTAAGACACAAAGTTACTTATGATTATATAAAGTAAAATGTCTTCATTAATTAATCTAAAAGATCCCACGGTTTTCCTATTTGTACTTATATTTTAGTGAATATTCATTACAGTTTTCTCCTTCAGTGATTTGAAAGTTGTTATGTCTGTCATTGACATTGGTAGGTTACGTTCCATAAAAATTAGAATTTGGTCCATTGGAAATTGGTTGGGCAATTTTTTTTAGGTTGTATTTGAATGTTAAACTCTCAGTTTATTAGTAGAAGAACTTAGGAATGAAATTGTTACGCAGGTCTGGAAGCATCATGAGGCAACTTTAACCTTCCGTTAAAAAATGCATTTACTAGATATTTATTGATTCACCAAACTTTACAATCATTATTTTTCCGGAGTGGCGATATGTTCTGTGTTGAAAAAATATTCCTATGAAAATAAATATTAATTAAAAGGCTTCTTCTCTTAATTTTATTTTATTGTTTTTTTGTGTTTCATGAATATCAGGGAATTAGTAGTTACAGCTGTGACATGCAATTATGAGATAGTTTTGCAAGACATCGTATCATAAATATATTTTATATTGTTCATCAAATGTCTGTATTTTATGAGTCCAAGAGGAGTCATATTATTTTATTTTTATTGCTAAAAGATAATAAAAATAACTCATTTTGTAATCGGGACTTTAGAACACCACCTCTGTGGCTCGTAATTATTACCGTCTGAAATAGAGGAAGCCTTTTGTTTCATAGGCTCAGCAATAAAAATATCATAAACTTTGACCCTCAGAATAAATCTCGCTCGCCCCCCTTGATTTTGGCCCGATTTCTTTGTAACTCCCTGAATTTAAAAAGGTCTCCTGCAAAGCCTACCAATCCTTTCGAAATTCCCATCTTGTTGCTGATGAAATATTGGTAACTAATGAGATTTTAAAGCGTTATGTGATAACAGGCATCGAGACGTTTACGGGATCATCAGGACTTTATCATCAAATGAGTTAAATCTTCTAGAACATTCTATCTGAATTTTCTTTTTCCTTCTGCCTTCTTTCGTCGCTTTTAAGCAGTAGCGTCTTCTTTATTTGATCCATTTTTATTCTAATTAATTTTGTGGTCCTGTTGATCAATAATTTATCATTGTATTTTATCTTAACAATTTATTATAACACACGATTATTTAGGTTTATACTATGTTCCTTAAAAAACAAAACAATTTTTGCATATATCTTTTTTTTGCTAACAGTTTAAAAAATTAAGATAATAAAGTAAATATAATAATTATGAATGCGATAACTATAAACCTATATATAGTTTAGCTTTATAGTTCGATTTGACAGTGAATGTTTCCTTTCGTATTTCCATTACTAAGTTTCCTTTACTACTGTTAAGACAGTTAGTTACAAAGATAATCACTATGGAATCACCATTACAGGGATAAGTTGCTAAAGTAGTCATATGGGAGTTAACGCGACAATTGGTTCATTGGCGCCTTATTCCCGTTCAGCTATCATGCCAAAACTTTTGCGGCATTTCTATCACGACAATAAATATATATTAAATTAAGAAAATATATTAGTTATGCATGCAATAACTATAAGACTATAATTGATTTAAGACTCGTTTAAACAGTGGCAGCACTATGACGAAAGTGAGACAGTGGGACAGTATAGTCACGTCCTGTTCAGGCGATGGTAGTAAACCTCTTTATATATATAACTAATTTCAAATATGGAAATAATGAACAAAACGCAGCACTATGAGAGCAATGTTTTTCCGCCATATTGTCACTACAGTTTATGAGGTGCGATAGTTCATGGTCAAGGTGAATACGTGCTGGGGTTAGCTCGGTTAGCTAGTAGCTTCTGTGCCGTCTCATGCTAGTGTACTGCTAAGATAATAAATGCTGTCATGACAGCAACTATAATATAGTACCGTGTATATAGGCCTTTATGCTATTTTTGCGCCTACAGTTCTTACTAACTCTATACCACTCTACTTCTGGATGCTTTATCTCTTACTGACTTCTTTTAAAACATTTAGTCCTAATAAACAAACTCTAATTGTAAGCATATCAGGACTGAGATAGAAACCTCACAAAATCTTACTTCCCATTAATCCGCCTTTTTCTCTAGGCCTTCTTGATAAAATGGTTTCGTGAACCTTTATGATAAGAATTTATTTGGTTTCTGCTAGAATAGTCTTGCCTTTGTGTAATTATATTACTTAAATAAATAAAATTAATGTATATCTTGAGATTACAGAAGTCATTGCAGATGCGAGGTACATTATCCACTTAGTTTCGTTAATAAATCATGTGGACAATGAATGGAGTTAGGATGGGCTCGGAGACGATGGATCATCCCTGGCCCTACTGGCTAGCTATATCATTTGACATCCTATATCCGCGCCATTACACGCTGGAAATACATTTAATTGATTTCTATTTCTGTTCGAGTTCGTCCGGATTGGGATTTCGTTTAATTAATTCATCTCTTTCTCTTGTGTGTTATTGATTGTATAAATAAACTAAATTTACCTTTAACCTTTAGTTAGAAATTCCATGTTGCAAAATAAATCTGTTTTGCATAGTATCATAAAAACCGCCGCGATAAAAAAAGAAAAATAGAATTAATATTAATGTGAATGATTAGAATTAACATTAATTTGCATACATTTTCATTGGTAATATTTTGTCTAAGGCATCATAAGAAAAATGCCGTGAAAATTTGCAGATTTGTTCAAGATATTAATGATAATTCCATTGCGTGTTATTTATTGTTTTGGATTATTTATGTTTTGATAGATTTATTTATTGATAGATATTACAATCTGCCACACAGTTGTGGGCAATAGGTAATAGTGATGAATGATCTCATACATACTAAAATAAAAAAAATAAATAAAATAAAAAATAATAAAATAAAAAAAAACTCTCTTAAAATATATACAAACAAAAGAGTAGACAAGATGAACATAATCACACTATCTGTATGAAAAATAAATAAATAAAATAACATAATGATAAAATAATATATACAATATTTACACAATCAACCTGAGGATCCCTGAGCCCACTCCATCGCCCACGTGTGAGGGGTAGAGCAGAGCTCAAGAGATCCCAGCGCATCCCACTCGCCGCATCACTGGTAATGGGATTATTTATGAACTTCACGTTATTTTGGTTTGTAGTATTAAACATTTTAAGAAGTGTCCTCTGCAAATCCTTACGTTACAACCCTCAATGACACTCTAAAATAACTCACAAATCTAAATTTTGAGAAATTGGATTTCAGAGACTAATTTTTTTATACTCCTATAAAAAAAATCCATTTTCTCTTGTTTGCAGTTAAACGTTTTTGGATATATCCATAAAGCATTGAGGATGCGAAATGAGCTTTCCTAGTATATTGTTTGAACATCTATAAGTAATATACAACTGATGAATTTTTTTTCTTAAAATGGAATGTGCTTATCTGTAAAACATTAACAAAAATTTGACTACTGAACTTTTTTTTCCTACGCCAAAAGAGGCATTTCTGCCATTTTGAACTACTGAACTATAAGGGCCCATTTTTCATCCTTCAGAAGATTCTAAGAGTGATTGGGGACTCTATTGTCATAAAGTTTTCAAGATAAGAAGGAAGACCATTTAACAAGACAATTTTGAAAAATGATGTGGTTGTTAAAGTATCATGTTATAGAATCAAGAATCTTAAATAAATATTTTTTGAAATAACGGTTGGAACTTTAGTTAGTAATTAGCGATAAGTTATTTTCTTAGAACTGCTTTAACTCCTTTTTAGGTTAAAAATAATAAATGACTTAACAAGTTTAAAAAGACCCATTTAATGGGCATGCGTTAGTTTGAGAGAATAAGCCCATCCCCTCCACAATCTTTACCTCAACGCCATATGTCAAGCCTATTGAAAAGAGATATTTTGAAATTGAAAATATTAATAGATTTCCGCTATATTATAGGGGTATTCATGATCTTTAGTATAACATGTTAAAGCGTGTTAAATGGAAAAACTCTTGTTAAATAGAGAAATATTTCCAAATTTAATCATGTTAAAAAGATATAACATATAACATGATTGAGAGTCTGTTACTTGGTTTGTTAAATGGAGAATGACGTCACGCAACAGATCAGCTAAGCTCGTAATTTTATTTGTTGTGTTAGGTTACTTGCTCGTAGTTTGTGTTAGTATGATTTGGATGTTTTTATAACTAATAAAGCAATGGATGACAATAATAATAATGTATTCTAAATTATCTTCTTAGGAAGTCTGATAATCAATCTCCATTAATTTTATGAGGTTTAAAAACAGAGGAAATAAATGAGTTTAAAATAGTCAAATCATAAAGTTTAATTTAAATTACACAATATATACATAGTGAAATTAAAAGGTTGACTAATATAAGGTAAATATAATTATATGAATTACAAATACAAATGGATGAGAATTGTTGTTAAAGTGAATTATTATTGTAGGATTAATAAGGTGCATTAATGTGGGACAATAATCTCGAAACGTAGTCCAACTAAAAAGAAAAATATAAAATAATTTATACTCAACTTGTGGAAGTTTTTTAACCTCAAAAGATTTATGATAATAATGTAATGTCAGTTGTCAATTAGCTCATCTTGATTCTGTTCCTCACAAGTTAAAAGATCAACAAGACACTCAGTAGCCAAAATTTCACACAACTTCCACTTTTCACTCAGTTTAGGCATGTTTTAATAAATTACTTTAATCAAAACTTTTAAGTAAACAATAACATGAAGTTTTGGAAGGAAATTTTATAAAACAAGTTTTTTTTTAAAAGTTTGTTTTGTTTTGTGTTATGTATTAGGATCACAACATGAATAATAAATTTCTTATGATGCTTTCATACGAATAAGTAAATTAAGTTTTGTTGTTTTTAGTTTGTTTCTGTCTAATATTTTTCAAGTTTTATTTGTTTTTTAAAACAAATTATATTGAAAATTTTCTTGTTCTTTGTTTAATTTGTGATCGTACATAAATAACAAATAACTAAGATACTTTATAACACTAAATTAATGAATAAAACATATAATTTTTAAGTTTTTAATAATTTTGTTTTTAATTGATTGAAATAACTATGTTGTATAGGCAATTGAAAAAAAAAATGTTAAAACAAAAATTCAGTTGTTTAACAGACAGCTATTATGTTGATGAAGGTCGATTTTTCCTTTTTAATTATCCTTCATTAACTTATCTAAGCTATAAAAATATTAAGTATCCTTCGTCCTATTAAAATGAAATATTAAATACTTGATATTGAGTAGACGTTGAAAGTTTTTTTAAAGAAGCAGCTACCTGTGAAAGATAAATTGTTTACTCTAGAGGTGGCAGGATGCTGTACTGGTTAGCACTCTATCATTTGTCAACTGTTATTTCGTTTTTGTTGCTGACCTCAAAATATAGAATATATTTTATCAAATACACTATATATCACATTTTCTTTTTTAAAATTTTATTTCATAATTGTTGTTGCTTATTCTTTTTCACTTTTTTATCCATATTATATCTCAATTAATACTCTTAAATTATTTAGAATGTTCAAATATTTATTACCAAATGTATTCATAACACTTTGTGACAATGCTCTTGTTAGATTATTCATGTATTTATCACTGAATAAATAACCATTTGATACGATGCCCTTTTAGATATTAATTTGGTTAACTTCAGCTTCATCCCAATTTAGATGCCGGTTGTAGCGTTTAATTAAGTTAGCGAAAAGAATACTCCACATTTTTTAAAATTTTTAACCCTTTAAGAAATTAATTTTCGAATAAAATTAATGTAAATTTTTTCTTAACTGTCCTTACTAATCCAATAGACTAGGTAGGCCTCTAAACGAATCATCTGGTTACAAAGCAACTGACCCATCTCAAATACTGACTGATGCCTAACCAGATTATTTTAATTTCGCTAAGTTAATGAAACGCTAGAACTGGCATCTAAATTGGGATGTAGCTGAAGTTAACCAAATAAATTTCTAAGTGGCATCGTATCAAATAGTTATTTATTCAGTAATAAATACATGAATAATCTAACAAGAGCTTTGTAACAAAATGTTATGAATAAATTTGGTAATAAATATTTGAACATTCTAAATAATTTAAGAGTAGTAATTGAGAAATACTATGGATAAAAAAGTGAAAAAGAATTCGCAACAATAATTATGAAATAAAATTTAAAAATAAATAAAATGTGATATAGTGTATTTGATAAAATATATTCCATATTATGAGGTCAGCAACAAAACGAAATAACGGTTGAGAAATGATAGAGTGCTAACCAGTACAGCATCCTGCCACCTCTAGAGTAAACAATTAATCTTTCACAGGTAGCTGCTTCTTTAAAAAACTTTCAACGCCTACCCAATATCAAGTATTTAATGTTTAAGTTATGTACCTTAGAGAAATAGATTGAACAAATAATTCATATCGAAAAAGTATAAAAATCAATTATCAATATAATTAAATATCAATAAAAGTAGCGTTTGCAAATTTTTTATTTTAAGGTTTTTAAATTTTCAAATATTAGTTAAAATAATGATTATTAATTAATAGTTAATACATAGTTGATTTCTACTGATAACCCAAAGAAATTTAGACAATAAATTCTCTTTTAAGTGGAGGGACGTCAGTGACAGCCAGTCAAGCCAAATACAGACGTACTTGGACATACCTCTTTCACACCAATCACGCATACTTAACTACAACAAAAGTTATTATTAGCTATTGCTTCTACCTCTGGAAAAATATTTGTGGTAATTATCTCCTGGAATATTCCAAACAAAATTTATTTCTTCCACCAGTACTGTAATACAACGCCTTCTTATTACAAGAATATTATTACACAATGGAAACTAGTAAGAGGTTTTGATAACACATACCTAATTGTACCTAATTCTTCTTCTTACCACGGATATTAAAATAATTTATATGCCCATACCTAACTTATTTATCGAAGCATTACTTACTTATTAGTATAATAACGTATGGTTTAAACAAAACAGCTATGAAATAGGGCCTAACGTTCTTTTCTAGTCGATTATCGATGTTTATATCGTTATTAGATAACAATTATTTGAAAAATTATATAGTTATTTATATTGCTTGTTATCTTTACATAGAGCATTGTTATGATGAGTATGTCACCCTAAAACATTGATATATTACATATTTTTACGCTAGGCTTTAAAAAAATAAATTAATTTTTAATGAACTGTTAAGTCTCTATGAGGTAAACTTGTAAATCACTTGGTGGACGATAGGATACTGTAAATATAAGTGTAAACGCTTTATCTATGAATAGCTTTATTGAATGAATAGGTTTCATGTTAGCTATTTCGTGTAAGTAATGAAAACATAGCGTGTTGAAAATAATAGACTTAGTCATGGTCATCTTGTGTCCTTAAGAGCAATCACCATTTGTTTCAAATCTGTTCATTAATCGCGTTTCCTATTAATGGTTCGAATAAATTATTGTAATTTTAATTGATTAACTTAAAATTTACATTTTATAAGATGGGATCAATATCGCACAATATTAGGCAATTAAGTAATAAGGGATGGCAAATCATACCTCGTTGTAACCCTTTGCTGCTTTCCATCACCAAGAATGTTTAATATTCACTTATAAAAACCCACACCTTGTCCATATATAATGGCAATATAATAAGATACTATACTAATGTTGAAAATCAGAACAGGTTGATTTGGGCGACTATACGTCTTACATTGATTATAAAACTAAACTATCAATTTCTGTCTTCTTGTTTTTGATAAATATAAATTTTAATTGATTTTAGAAGGTTAACATGTTTATTATTTTGATGTTCAGTTTTAATAAAACAAAGAGTTACTATAACAGATATTTTAGATAAAATGTTCTTTAGGCTGATTAGTATAGCCAAACTAACGTTAAATATTTTATGTTATCATATCTATAAATAGTGTGGTGGTATTGATCCTTTTTCCGGCTCTCAGAAGCAATGGATTTTTTTCCAAAGAGGTATCAAACGAAATGGATTTTTATAGAGAAGTGACGGATCTCGAATATTACTTGAACTTTAATTGACGTTATTAATAAAAGAGAGAGGTTTCAAAACTCTGTGATGGATAGAGATGATATAAATTGGCTATTAATGATTTCGACTAGTAATCAGTGCCCGAATAATCTTCCCGACTGGGTCCTGTGTTTTGAATCCCAGAAATGAACCATTTTTGAGATACTTCACGAATTAAGCATAGGTCAAACCTCATTCTAAGCTTAGCTCCCACAGTGTCATGGGATACTTATCACATGTAGTTACGTTCTTTACCATACCTAACCTTAAAAGCGAAATATGAATATATTATTGATGTTCCAAGAATCTTAAGAACAATTAGTGCTAGAAATATGGAAAAAAATACTGTTTTAAATATGTTTAGGCGTTCCCTTTCTGAATATGCAACTTTTTTTTTAGCAAACAACTCAACCAATTTCCAGTTTTTATGTCTTTATTTATTCAGACCCACGGGTTCACACCGAAAATTCTCATCTAACCATCCATTCATATACGGCCTAGCCATGAGTCCCAACTCAAGGGATTAGAGATCCCTGCGCTTTGACGGAGAGGTAATCGACTAGAAAAGAACGTTTAGTCCGATTTCATATCTATTTTGTTTTAACCATACCTTATTATACTAATAAGTATGTAATGCTTCGATAAATAAGTTAGCTATGGGCATATTAATTATTTTAGTATCTGTCAACTGACAAAAAGAAGAGTTAAGCAAAATCAGATATGTGTTTTCATTCATATGTCATAAAAAGCTCTACTAGTTTCCATTGTGTAATAATATTCTTCTGATAAGAAGGCGTTTTATGACAGTATTGCCACAAATATTTTTCCATAGGGGGAATAGCTGGTACTAATTTTTGTAGTTTAGAATGTATAATTGGTGTGAAGGAAGGATGTCCTAGTATATCTGTCTTTGGCTTCACTGGCTGTGACTGACGAACCTCCACTTAAAAGAGGATTTCTTATTAATAAAAATTAACGATCTGCTAACTATAAATTAATAATCATTATTTTAACTAATACATGAAAATTTAAAAACCTTAAAATATAAACCTTGGCACTATTAAATTATTTATTATTTATACTGGTTATTTCAACTTATTTGTGTTATATTCTGACCGCACCTCCCAACCACCTTCTCATCTGAAATAAAAAGGTGTGCAAACGCTACTTTTATCGATATTTAATTAGATATGAATTATTTCTTCAGTCTATTTTTCTAAGCTACGTCACTTTCTTTCGACATCCATAATAAAGTGTTGTAGCTATGTTGAAGCAATCCAACTTCTCAGTCCATTCTTGATTCGCTTTAATTTATAGATCACAAAAGTTAGGATCCCTATGACTCGCGGGACTCCTGGACCCATGGGGCGAGTTGACCCTTTTTATAAAGAGTTTTTTGTTCCTCAACAACCAAATACTCTGTTATGGGTTTTCAAATAAGCTGTTCTAAGTTAATTCGGCTGAATTGCTACACCTCTCTTTCGAATTATTTGTGAAATTTGTTTAAAGATCGTTTCTCTGATTTGCAGGTACTTTTATAAATGTATTGTTACCCTGATTATATCCCGTATGTATTGAGGGTTGGTGAACTGTGTAGGAATATTCAAAATTCTGAATCGAGTAATCACACATTTTATTATTCCTAAACATTATAATTTGATAAAATATCTAAGTGCTGCAACGCTATAGCTTTGGGCTATGACTTGAGTACCGTAGAACCACGCCTATCCAGTCCCCATTGTACCAGCTCTCCGTAGTAACCGGAGGTTAAAATGGTTAATAAAATGCTGTGAGAAATCTCAAGTTCGAAAAAATAAAAAATGATTTTGTCTACTGTTAAAAACTTAAAAATCCTTTTTGCCTATAAATTAAATCATGTTTATGAAAATATTTTTAATTAATTTAAATTTGTCTAATTCAGAGAAATATTTAACAACAAGCAATGCTGCCCAAATATATTGGATTGCTATGACATACTACATATTAATCAGTCTTATATGATTAGTCAATATGACTACCAGTAACATAGCAATTAATAAAGCTATATGTTTTACCTTTGTTCGTCCCCATCTCCTACCCCTTCGCCCTCCATTTTACTTAATATCACAATACAGTAGTTTTGGTGGTAATTCAGTTACAGTTTTTTTTTCTTCATTGTTTTGCTTTTATTTTTTTTTTTTTGTTCTTTTGTCAATTTTTGTTTTGTTTTATGTCTATTTAATCCTCTCTATTCCACTCACCTTCATCTCATATTTCTCTCTAGTAACCTAGGATTAATATTTAATTTACTATGTGAGTTTTATTTAAATTTATAGACATTTAAAGTTAAAAGTTACAGTTTATTTGTAGAAATAAATTTAAAAAAAATAGTGATAGCAGTATTAAAGCTAAATGCTAATAAATAATTTTAAAATAAATAAATAAGTTTAAAAAAGGTGAATAAGTTAACAACAACTGAATAAATAAATAAGTTAAAAACAAATAAATAGATTAAACAATAAATAAATAATATGAAATATCCCTAGAACTAATTACCTTCTACATGTTCAATATTAATATCGCTATCACCTATATACTGAGTCCCTTTTATTTTTTATGTAATATCGAGGGCTTGGAAATGTTCCCAACCGTGGTTCCGAGCCTCTTCTAGGGGCTCTGCGAAATAATATAGGAATAAGTCCTTCCACGTCAACTCAACTCAATTTTGAACCTTACCAGCAATTGTCTTCAATTTGTTTAGGTTTGTTGCAGGTATCCGTCTCTTTCTTAGTATTGGTTGAAAAGACATTGTTTTGACATTCTATTTGTTAGTGTAGAGGTTCTGTCGTTTACCACCAGCTTCTACCTAAAGGGTTCTGCCATTTTCTTACTAGTACCTAAAGGGTTCCCTCGCCAAAAGACGGTTGGGAACCATTGGCACGAATGTAACTACATTTTTAAATTGTTAATCGTTTATTCGGCGTAACTACATATTACATGTCAACCTACTTAATGTCAGAAGGTTGTTTGTATACAAATTTTTAATTCAAGTTTCAGAGAAATGCATCTCTTTACAATTTCAATACATTCCTTAGTTGTAGTTAATTCGTCTGTCTCTAAGCACTCAGTATATGAGTAAAATTAATATTGTAGCGTTTTTTCATTTATACATTCCAGGTCCGAACAGGAGGGATAAACGGGCATTGACTAGTTCCATCATTTGGTTGAATTTAACACTTTAAACCTTATTTAAATCTCCTATATTTCTACAGAGTGTAGTGTTCACAGGTCTATTTTAGCCAAGATACTTCATAGACATTACTCTTGTGGGTAAAGGTTGGAGGAGTCACGTAAAGTACATTCCTTACATGAACTGATTACCGAGCTCGGTTCTAGGAGAGATGTAAATAAAACATTCCTACCGCGATAGGCGGTATTTCCTTATCTCGAAAATTATGACCCTTCCGCAGGCGACAGCTTTAGGGTGAAAATATCCTTTATATTTGGGTTGAGGTTATTCAGATATTAACTTATATCTAAGTCAGTCAGTTATGAATTAATAAACCCCAAAATATTAAACATTAAGATTCAAATTAAAAATTATTATTATGAACATTCCATAATTTTTAATTTCATATAAAATATTTTATAAATATAATAAAACCGTTTATTTAATCAAAAAAATAATGTAATTATTTACATACAATTAGTAGGTAGTGTGAAAAAGAAAAAAAAAGTGGTAACTTTATTTTGTGGATACAGTTAAATCATTTATCTATTTACGACAAAAATACTCACCCTCCTTTCCCCATCTCGAAAATGTTCTAAGGAATTCATATTGTCGAAACTAATCAATATTGTACGATTGTTAAAGGTTGTTTCAACGTATTAAGGGTCGCGCACACCAGTGAAAAAACAAACAAAGAAAAACGCAAGGTTTGCGGAAAATCGTCTGCCCGTCCATACGCAAAGTGAAAACTGCTGTTCGCGGAAGAAAAAGTTGCATTGTGCCTTGTTCAGTTGAGAATATATCGTCGGATTAATATTTAGAATTCTAATTATAATCAAGTTTCATAGAATTTTAATAATAAAAGAAATAAGAAGATTGTCCAAAATATAGTTTGTAATAAATTGATAATATGCTTGGCCTGATTGTGAGAAAGGTTAAATTATTTTGTTTTTGGTAAGTAGGAGTGCTATAATAAATTTCAATTAAAAGTATTTCTATTTTTATAAACAAGTGACAAATATAGGTAATTAAACTTTAAGTAGGCAAATTGATTAATAAATGAATATGAATCTCTTATGTTTGTTGTTTCATAGCTTAATTTTGCCTGTATTAATTAATCGCCTGGGCAGAATAGGCTGCAAATTTTTAAGTTTGAAGCTGCTTGTAATATATTGCAATGAATCAACTTCTGGGTTAGATGTGTTGCAAAATATTTTTGACGAAAACGGGGGCGGAATCATTGAGGAATGCTGCAAAATCCTATCAATTTTGCCCATGAATTTGTGGTCTCTCAACCACTGCGTGGGGAAGGAAATTAAGATTTAGCACCACAAAAAATATATAGACTTAATTGAGATAACACCTCTATAATTCTTTTCCCCTGAAAACACATTATGCAATGTAATGTAATAAACATTATTTCAAAGTGAATTGATGTTTTTATTATATTCTAAGTGGATTTGGTTGAGGAGGAAGATAAAAAGGGTAAGTTCATCCATGGGTAGGCATCGTTCAAGGAATTTTCCTTGTAAAGGTCGCCGGTCCAGAAATAGAAGTTCCTTTGATCAGGTCTGTGTTTTCATGTTTAATGATATAAATTGCTCCGCCCCTTGTTGAATCAAACTTCAGACGTTTTTCTGGTCAATCAATCTTCTTTGATGTTTTACTTCCAGGCGCTGTTGGCTCTAGGCGGAATCAAGATCCTGACGGTCTTGATTTTATTTAGGCATATTTTTAAAATGGTTAAATATCATTGGATATTTTTACCGTTTATAGCGGCGGCTAATGTTGCTGTTATATTAATTATTAATATGTAACATAGACCATATTAGTTATACTAATTGAATGTCTGAAGGGTTTAATTTATAAAATATTAATCAAAAAACTTTTATCAACTAACATTCCTTTATTATTTTCTTTTATTCTATAGTTTTCCCTAACGCTTTGGGGTATACCTTCAAACTCAAGATATTCTATAAAACAATGCAACCTAACTGTGTGGTTTTGAATCCATATTATCTATTAATTTATTAGATGTGTTTAAAACCAATCATTTAACAATAATAATACCTGTTTTTTAAATTTATTTATTGATATTAAATATATACAACCAGTAAATTTGCTGTTAGTTATAAAATGGAATATTTTATGAATGTTCTTCTTTTGATTTTCTTATAATTTTAATTTATTTATATGCCATGGCCATTTAGTATAATAGTATAAATGACATAATACCTATTTAGAATTTTAGTGTGAGTTTTTCTTACATAATTCTTCTATTACTAATGTATTTTTCTTTTTCTTTTGGTTTTTCGAAATCGAAGCTATGATTTTTTTTTCAATTTTTCCAACTTATGGATTAATTTATTTTAGTTTTTAACATTTCGGAAGTTACCCTGTTTATTTTCATTATATTTTATTTACTACTACTAATATTTTACTACTACTACTTATATTTAATATACTAAAAGTTTTCTATATTTTCCATTTTTTCTATCCATCTTGTTGCTTCAATATTTTATTGTTGCTTTCTGATTTATTAATATCGTATATACCCTGTTTTATATTTTGATGATCGAAAACTATTAATGTTTTCTAATATTTTCTTTCCGGGTCGATAAATAATTAATTTTATAATATTGAGTTCTTCGGTTTTGTATTTTTTTTAATCTTTATTATTATTAATTCTCTTCAAAAATCTGTTATGAACTGCGGTTTAGGTTTTTTTTATCATTTCCATACCATCTCTATATAATTATTATGTTTTTATGGAATATCCTGAGGATGTTGAAATACTCCGAAACGCTGGGAGAAACTATAAAATTTAAAGAAAAGAATGACGAAATGTTCCTTGATACAAGTTTTTTTATCACTGTTTAAAGAAATTATTAGTAAAATATATTTATTCGACCGTTTACCGTTTTACCTTGGGTCTGTTATTTCTGAGTATTCTGTGAAAAATACTACCGTCTCTCCTTTGTTGCGGAAAGTAGAAAAAAAAATTCTGTACGAGAGGGGCGATGGAGGTTTGTCCCCTTCCAACATGCAGCATAAAGCCCTGAGTGTTTTTTTTCTTTTCCATCTACATTTTGTCTTGTATTTCTAACAAACCATATTGCTTTATACTTTTACATTATTTACTTATTTTCTATATCCAATAACATAAGAATTTTCTATCAAAAGTATTAAAAAATATAACCACTTCAGAAAAGTAAAATTCTTTTTGAACAATTAAAACTCTGCTCTACATTATGCAGTTCATTTAAAAAATTACATTTTTCTTTATCAATTAGGTGTTAGACATTAACATTTTCAACAAAATTTTTTACTTATCTATATGAAATGCTCCTATAATAGTTTTTAAATCATAACTTTACAAAAGTGGATATATTCACTTTTGATAGAAAACTCCTCAATTATATTTTTTAACTTGGTATGAATTTACTGGTAATTTTGTTGTGAT
>NW_027115162.1:557942-568484 GCF_000696795.3 Halyomorpha halys | reverse complement strand
TCTGGAGTGATGGGAATGTCAGCAGTGAAGAGGATGTAGAGGACAGGACCCAGGACACAGTAAAAAACTAAAAATAAAAATTGGTATAAATTTAATAAATTTTTTTCTTAATATTAGAGGAATTTAAAATTAATATCATACTTATAGTACATACTTAAATATTTTAAGAAATTATTACTACATTTCTTCAATGTTAAAAAATATAAAGTATTTCACTTATTTTATCATATTACATTATTTTATACTTAACAAGTTTTTATTTTTTTTTTCATAATACCTAGGTATATTTTTTAACTTAGAAAGAATTTTGTATTACTTTAATAAAACCTATAGTTACTAGTAAAAATAATTGAATCTGCCAGGTTTAACTAGGGAGAATAAAAAACGTAAAAAAAAAAATAATGTTTCATTCGGTGTTCCATATCTTTAAAACTTCCTACATCACTAAAAATCATAATAGAAGATCATTTGAAGTACAATAAATTTACTAATATATGAGCCCTAATAAAGCTGTTTTCACAGCCCTACATTTTGAAAGCCGTTCCATAATACTTGAAATATATTTTTAAAAAGTATATCTTAAAATATTTCATATCTTATCAAATTTACTCAAGTTTATATGATGCTCTATTATGTTTTTTTAGCGTTTTAGGTGGTTTTAAAGATACAGCTCCGAATGAAAAATTATTATTTTTTTAATAGTTTGAAACATCCGTTATTTTTTACTCCCCCTAACTCCCCCTACTCGGTAGACTCATAAATGTTTACTTGTAACTATACACAGTTTTCATTTAAGTAATAAAAACTTGGGGTAAATTACTGACTTATTTTATAACGGGCTCTTGTACCAAGAGTTCCTTCAACGTTCTATGTAGACATGGGTTATGTCTATTTGGGTCAATGCACTTGTCTGTTGTTTCAAGTTCAATTTATCATATGATTTTCTTTTAGACTTCCTCTATGTTTTGAATTCAGTTTATATCATACCGTTGCTTATTAATTAAATTTTGTCTTCTGAAATCTGATGTGGTGCGCACTTAGTACTTAGCACCCTGAAAGGCAACAATTTGAAACATTAAATTTTTTTCTGTTGCTACTAAAATTTGTATTTTGGGGTTTCTTGAGGTGAAGATAACGAATATCAACTTTGTTCCTCCAAGAATTTTACAACAGTTTAACAAATTCAAGAAATATCAATTCGATCGGGAGAGATCAGACTTACTCGACTGTTATTTTCAGTTTCGTACGGCTTTTGATTATGTATGTTAAATTCGCTTTTGAGATAAGCTCTTCACACTCAGATATATCCATTTGTGAAACTTGGTCATTTGGACTCAGTAGACCTCAAAACGCGTATTTCGGTTGGAATTGGAAATTTTGCAATATTTTTCCTTACTATATATTTCACATACAGAAAAAAACGAAACAATGACTTCGTTGTGTACTATATACGGATATGTCCCGTTGTCTGTACTTAGTATCATATTAATTACTTATTGATGTGGAATAAAATGGCAAACCTCTTTGGGACTATAATTGAACCATTAGTGAAGGATATTATGGAGGCCGCCTGGGGTGGCCCGAAGAAAAAGTCCCATTAAAATTCCTCTTGTAGGATGCCTGCCTTTTACCCCTTACGGCAGCGTCTTCAGTTTATAATAAATTATAAATTAAAAGTCTTCGGCATCCCTCTCTTCTATTCGATTATCCTTTTTAAGGGTTTTCATATTTTTTCCTGTCTCTGTCTTTTACATTTTCCTTTATTTATTCATATGTTGTATGTTTTTCTCCTATTTTCAGTTTACAGTTGTCTACCTCTTGTCTTTAGAATATATTAACTTGACTAGGATTCTCTGAATTAATATTGATTCTGTTCATTTCAAATTTAAAAAACGTGCAATGCTAGAAATTTATCTATGTTTAAAAGTTATCTTAAGTATGGCTTAGCCTGTGTGTTATTGTTGCTATGATTTTAATTCCGAAATTAATAACTTTCTAATTTCGGTAGCTTTTCCACTGTAGATTGTTTTTAATAGTAGTCTAGATTTACAAATTCTAAATCTTGACGCTTCTGTGTTCTTGACGGTGTCGGAGTCAAAGTATAGTAAAGTGGGTTGAAATGAGCAAGTCCAGAAATTTAATATGATTTTTCCCTATTATAATTTCTGTTCCTAGTTAGCTTAAGTATATGATGCAGCTGTTTTGCTTTGAGTTTCCTTAGTGATGTCGACCGTGTTACAATGATGTTAGCAGTGAAGGTATTTCAGGAATGTCGAGGAAGTGCGGTACGCCGTACATTACTGCAAGGTATAAAATGGTATTGTGTACCAGCGGTTTTAGACTTATAATTAGTGAGAGTGCTTGGAAAGCTGGTGGGTGATGAATACGGTATGGTTTCATTCTTGAAGACCTTAGTTTATTGTAGGTATTGTTCGACAGATTCATTTGCCGGTCCTCCTTGTCGCCACCGTTGAAAATGGAACATGCTTTCTGATTGAATTAATAATAATAATGTGAACCATGAAGGGTCATGGGCTCAGTACTTTGTGGGGATGCACTGTTTTTAGAGCAACGGTTGTACAAGGAGGTGATTTTTTCAAAATCACGCTCAACCCCCAGATTTCACCAATTTAGGGTAACAATTTTATAAAGCTGGGTGGACCCTCTGGAGGGCTTCAGAACCCACAGGGTTGCCTCGCGGCTACAGGGTAACAGAACATAATTACCTGCCGTTTCGAACATTTTGTGTTTCACAACCGTGTTTTGAATTAAACTCTATTAAAATTTTGGTGTCTGACTGTTTTTTGCGAATCTCGACTTAATTTCCCTAGCGAGAATGAATTCAAAATTCATTTTAATTACGGTCTGATTACTTTGTGCACCCGACTTTCAGTTTCATTTTGTTTATAGACATAACTAACAATCCACTATGCTATAACATCCCGTTTCCTAGAAGAAATAGGAGTATAACATAGGGTTATTTCCGTAGTCGGCAGTTTTTTAAATTAAATATTATTAATAATTAATTATTTTTTTCTTTTATCGTCTTCAGTTTTGATGTAATGGCATTTTATCATTTAATCGATTGTCAATGACTAGAAATTTGAGAATGTGTATCTGGTATCGATACTTTAGATGATGAATCGTATCGGAAGGGGACGTGACGGTATGCAACATCTCGGAGTGTCACCGATAATATCTACCAATTCAAAAGTGCAAACAGTGTGTATTCTCTTAGAAGAAATAGGAGTGTGAGATGGTTATTTCCATAGTTCCGATTTTTTTTTCCATCCTTACTCGGCTTTATTGCTTTAGGAATATCTCATAAAATTTCAAGTGGTAATTGAAAATACCATTATGAATGTATTTTTAAACAGCTATTAAATTTAACGTTGACTTATATATCTTAAATAAGTATTAAAGACACACAATACCTCTGTAGATGAGTGAAAGAGACTTAGCAAGATTTATGGACCAGTGCGAGAGAATGATCATAAAGGAAAAAGGGACTATGGAGAACTTAATGAGCTGTATGGAGACTTGAATATAATGAAGGATATAAGGGCTTGGCACACTTGCATACTTCTAGTGGGTACGGGTTTCGTTCATTTACAAAGGTTACATTAACCAAGATGGTATGGAATGATTCGGGTTATAATAGCTTCAGAGTGTGTAGTTTTTTTTTAATGTAGTTGTTAATCATTTATTGGGATAATTGTATGGGTATGTTTTGGGCTAGCCCGGAAAAATGGTTTGACTTAACGGAAGTAAGATTATGTTAATTATTAAAATCAATCCATTATATAAATACTAGGAGTGAAATAACTCACTGAATAAGTTACTGGACATCCTGGTCTTTTTCTGTAACATGAGGGATAATTCTGAGGTGGGGAGGCCCTTCTCGGGTCCTAAGTCTTTGTATGGAGGGAACCTGAATGTTCAGTTATCTGAGAATAAAACTGATGGTTCAGTGTGGGTGCAGACCGTACCCCTTCTATGAAAACTATCAGGTCTGCTGGAAAGTTCTGTCCGTTTTTAGAATAAATAAATGTAATAAATTGTTCATACCTTGAATAATATTAATTATATCATTTAGTTTCTTGGACGTTTTGCTTATTAAGGAATCTTTTCGGATTCATGTTATGATGTTTCTGTTCTCTGATACGTAAAGAGAAAAAAAAAAATTGTTCTTTATATATCCTATTCATTTAGTATGATGAACATAAACATTATTATTCACATCTCAGAATTAATAATTAATACAACCAAAAATTATAAGGAGCGCTGCTGCGTTGAGGGAATAATGAAATAATAACATGATGAATAGACTAAAGGAGTTAGCTAGGTCGGGTACGTGAAGTTGGTGATTAACATTATTAAAATATTTTATTATGATAGCAGAGGAGCCGGCTTCAAACTACCCCGACAAAGCTCCTCTCTCATTGCCACCAACTTAATTAAAACTTATCAACTTAGCTGTTTTTCTTCGCAAATTAGACTCATGCTTTAGACCTCGTTCCGGGCTTAGTGGTTTATATTTAATTAAACCTTTCAGAGTGGAAGATTTTTGATAAACTAAAAACAAGCGTGTGAAATATGATATTTCGACATATAATTAATTGAATTGTTGTTTTGTTAAAATGTATTCTATTTTCATGACTAATGCCGAAACCTCTTCTATTGTAATAACAATTTAAATATATTTTGGTCACTAGCCGTTCGTTCTCAAATTTTGGGACAAACTTCATTATGAATAATTTATATATTCTATATTATTATTATTATTATTTTTGACTATTATTATCTATATTACTAGTGTATTGGAATTTCTTTTGCTTTGAAATCGATCAAGCGTTGTATTTTTAGTTAGTGAAAGTGTATTTTTTGTCTATAATTTTACCTTATAATAATTCTACCACCACGCCCATAATATAGCGTAACGCAAACAAATTTTATTTTATTTATTATTATTTATTATTCTTTTCAGAACCTCTATAATCCGAAAGAAAACAGAGGATTAATAAACATTGCAGCAATTGGTTATTTCTTATGAACCAAGGAGCATTAACTACGATTCTTAGGACTTTATTTTGAAAAGATTGTAGTTTTTCCTTTTCGTGAAGGATGCCGCTCACCAGACTTCACAGCCGTACATCACCAGTGGCCTGAGAATTGTTTTAAATATAAGAACAGTTGTTTTTGGTTTTAGTTTGGAATTTCTGTTTAGGATAGGATATAATTTGAGTTCATGGTCGCGAGTCAAAAGCGTTGGGGCACACTTGAAGGTTGTGATGGGGATAAGAAAGAAAGAAAGGATTCTGCATATATTGAAATGCAAATTATCAAACTGTATGAGAGTGATAATATTTTTTTTCTTGGTCGATAGAAAGGTTCATTATCGAAATTGAACCAAAAATGGGTGACATGGGGTCCATATTAATGGATTGTAACAAATACTACTATTTATATAAATATGTATTTATTTGTTTGACTAATAGTTATACGTATTATGTTTCGATTGATATAATTTTCCAATTAAGGAGTTAAAACCTATTTTGGATGGGGTGCCAGAACTTGTTTTTAGAAGCAAGGGTTGTTAGAGCTCTAATTTGTAGGTCAAGAGGATGTTGATTGCGCAAACGGTTAAGAACCACCGCTCTAGATTAATTTTCTCCTAATCGTGGTATTGGCAGCGACCTCAACAATCAATGATTTATCAATGGAGGTTCCTGGGTTTTTATCTAAATTTAAATATCTGCTAAAATTCTAATATATCTAATATCATGGAGTAAATAACTGATCGTCGGAGCTGTTCATTGCCATTGTATAGGGATTGTTTTTTTCCTGCAGTTTGTTGGTAGAAAGTATAAGGGAACCCAAAAAGCTCATTCATGTTAATAAACATTTTGAATGATTCATATTTCTTATAATTTTTTTTCTTAACATCTAAAACTAACTTTTAAATATCGTTGATATTTTTACTATTAAGGCGGCTCCTCTGCTTTCATAATAAAATATTTTAGTAATTTTAATAACGAACTTCACGTACCCCTCCTACTTGTATTCTTTTTTTTGCAGTATGTATATGTTTTTTTTCTATTGCTATAATAACACGGTTGGTGAATGGTGTTATCTCCGAGGAAGATTTAGATGAGAGGTGAGATCCAGGATCGAGTTGGCCATGAGGAAAACCATTCCTAAGGGACGGATGCTCCCTTGGGTAAGGCAGTCCCTTCTGCTATACCGTTCAAACAGAAGGGCTTTTCTTATTAACCTTACCCTGACTCTGTTTTCCTGAAAGTGTTTAGGTCTTTCAGGAAATTTCATTGTTTTATTATATGGAAAACATTCATTGAAAGAAGAATATAAAACGGGAGAGTATATTTTTATGTATTATTATGAGATAAAACTTCAAATATAAATGTGGTTCGGTATGCGCCTCACAATACTTTCACTTACCACCCAACTTGAGTTGAAACTGTCGCTAGTTTCAAATTCGATAACTTTTTTATTATTCATGAAAACTTCTCTTTACTATATTTCTATTTATTGTTTCGGTAAAAAAAAAAAAAAAAAACTATTATTACTATGTTTTCGCTTTTCTTTGGTTTTTATGACAATAATAAAAAAATTATGAATATTATCATAAAAACATTTTTTTCTGATTATGAAGAAGATGGTCAGAGTTGCGGTCAAAAGAGAAACGAAAATAGTGAGCGACTATTTTTTTCCCGACATTTCGCCCCGCATTGTAGAGCTTCATCAGGATTGTTCAAGTTGATGGCTTTGGAGACTTTCTAAAGTCTCTAAAACTCGAAACGTTGGAAAATAAATAGACCGCAACCCTGACCATCTTTATAATTTGAAATTATGCGGTCAAGGTCAATTATATATATAATATTTATTTCTCCTTTAGCCAATTATTAAATTCTTTCGTATCTTGTATTTATTCATTGTTTATTACTATAACCAATGCGATATGGCTAATTATTTAAAATTTGAAAATTAAATTTATTTTTTGAAAATTTGGCATTTAAATATAATAGCATGGGTAAAGAAATCTATATTTTTCTTCATTTTACAATCTTAAATGATTTGATTAATTTGGAATGGATTCAAGTCACCTGGTTGCACAATCATTGTTCAAGAAATAGTTCTTCCTTACTTCCTACTGAACCCCTGACCTTTTAGGGGCAGTGGGGGTGCAGGTTTCTTTTTTATATTAAGATGTAGTTGCAAATTTTTTTTTTTACAATCACTCTGCATTTATGTTGAAGAAGTACAGAAAAATAGCTTAATTTAACACATAATAATTAAGACCAAATCATTAATTACTGTATTTTATTTTTTTATTTACCTTCTCTCTTCGGATATACGGCTTATAGGTAATACTGATCTTCCTATAAACCTAATGCTAGTGCCTTATCCTAGCGAATTCACGTTGGCAGAAAAGAAGGAGGTTTATTCTTTCGAGGTAGAAGGGTATTTAAAGATGGATCTCGGCTTTACTATTAATACGAGTAGAAGAGGGGCTTGGGAGGGCGGTAATGGGAAAAGTTTCTGCCTCTGGGCCGAGGAGGGGTTGGCAATCTATTGGCTTTGGAACGTTTCATACCTGCTCCGCTTTATAGCTTTATAGATTGGTAAATGGGTTTCACTAATTCCTTATAAACATCTCTTGGAATAACATCTGAGACGGTTATTTTCTTAGCGGATTTTCCAGTGTAAGGATCGTGCACAGGTTTTAGAAACTTCTTGATATTTTTGTATTAATGAAAATATTTAGTAATTATTTATTATTTCTAATTATACGGATTCAGATAATCAGTGTGTATACCACATCGTATCAGAATCATACACTTATTTATCAGTGGTTTGACCGTTAATCATGTTCCAAAATCCTATGATTTCTGGGCTTTATGTTCAAACTGTAAAACAAACTAATGTAAAAATACTCAGGGAGAGCGGGCTAGCTCAGTTTGTAAAGTGCTGTGCTGCTAACTCCCAGGTTCGAATCTGACTGTTGTAGATAATAATTTATTCTGTTACTGTAACCGTGATTCAACCCTTTGGATTCGGAAGCCTCTCTACTCCAATCAGCTTTTATGACTGGTACCCTTAATTAGGGAAAAATCTGATGGTTAATGGTGTTCATGAACAAATCACCTCCTTGTATTACCGTTGTTAAAAAAAAGATACTTCGTTACAAAGTACTGAAACCAAGAGCCTTCATCCGGTGTACATTTTTTATAAAATCAATGTTCTAATATTTTTCACCAGAAAGATTCAATTTGGAAAATTGCCAAATTAATTTTGGTAAAAAAAATCACCAAAAATGAGTTATCTCCAGAATAAAAGTGCAAAGATCTCCTATAATCGGTTTTGAATCACTAAAGTGACCTAATCAAATTTTCTCTGTTACTGACTCAACACTAATTTCAAGATTGAGGAGGCTTAAAAGGAGTAGCGAAGAGCACTATGTTTTGGGCTCAGTTAACTTTAAACCTATAACTGAGCGGATTGATTATAATTTGATAGTATAACTTCTAGTTTATAGACATTATGATACAAATGTGGGTACGTGTGTGTTTATAGTTATTAAGTTATACGCACTTAAAATATGAGTGAGTCATTCTTAAATTTTTAACTATCTCATGTCCACGGTCTTTCCATTCGTTTTTCGGAAGGTTTCAAAAGCTGTCTCTAAGATTTGGATGGGAAGTACATCACTTTTTGGGATAAAATGTATTAAATAGGAATGAAGGATTTCAGGGCCATCTATTAAGATATGTAATGAGGTGTAGATAGTTGACCATAGATTAATGTTTGGAGAAGTTTTTCCCCCGAAAGAACAATATCGAAACGTCGGCATAAAATAAATAAATATGGTTTTGTTTATTTATGTTGTTCTTTGCTGATCGCACCCCCCGACAAACTTCTCCAATTATTAAGATATGTCTTCTCTGGTTTGTCTAACATTAGGTTTGTTTTGAAAAAGCAATTTTGTGTGAAAAAGTCACGAATGTTACTTTTTAAGTAGTAATAACTTTAGTCATATATGTATATTATGTTATATTATACTTAAATATTGATTATTATAATTTAACTCATACCTAATTCATAAATCATTTCAATTTCAGGTAAGACTTCAGTGTTGGAGCTTCAATCCGGCTGTTTTTAAAATAGGGGTGTCAATGAAATAGGTCAGTGAATATTAAAGCTAAATTAGTGAACGGAATTCAAAAGAAATTATTTGGGACCATTTCAAACAAGTGTTGCATATTAACATTTTTCATAAAGCGTTAACTTAACTACTTGAAATGCTCCCATCATAATTTTTAAATAATAACTTCCCGAAAGTGGACTTTTGATGTAAATATTCTCAATTCTTTCATCCTTAAATATTGGTCTTTCTCAACTTTTCCAAAAAAACTAAAAAATTCATAAAATTTCAAAGTTTTTAGCCCAACTTTTACAACGATGAGCCAACCCTCTACTGGCTGACCTTGAATACTCAATTGAGTATTCGGCTTACATTAATAATAAAATATATCAATAAACACACTCTGATACATAAATTAATATTATTCCCAGAAAATAATGCGCGCACTGAACAGTACCGCAGTAATTATTTTAGTCTTACATCTAATTGTTCATGGCTGGCTCTCAATCTTCAGTATCGCCCCAGGATCTGCCCTGGTTTGGCATCGATTTGTTGAGGCGCCCACATTAGCGGGGATCGAGTTTCAAACTGGAGTTTACAGTTCAAACTGGAGCCGAAATTTCGGTGGCTGTTGTTTGATTTAGTGATTGTAAATCATTAAACCATTCTTTCATCGTGGATTAAGAAAGTTAAGTAATATAGATAACTTATTAAACTTTTTATTCATTTATCTCTTGTTGTATATTAGGACCATTCATGATCCTTAGTTTCACATGTTAAAATATGTTAAATGGAGGAATATTTCCTCCTTTTAGCATGTTAAAACCATGTTACATTTGATAATAGGTCTGCTTAATGGGGAAAGTGGTCTCGCAAGACTAGCTCATCTGCACGTTTTGTCTGTTGTCGTTTTGATAGGTTAGTTGCTCGTAGTTCGTGTTGATTTTATTTTGGACGTTTTTAAAGCCCCAATTAAGTAATGGATAAAAGCAATAATAAAGTAATGGGAAAAAATAGGAGAGGAAACAAGGAACAAGTGAGGTGGAAGGAAGATAGTTCAATGAAGCTATTGAATATTTTATTAACCAGTTAAGATTAAAAGGTTACAAGTTGACCAGAAAATGGGGTTGGAGTTTCTCTGCATTTAACATATAACGTTGACAATAAATTAGACTGCTCACAATCCTATACTCATAACATTCAACACATTATGAATACTTCGATTAAAGAAAAATAGATCTGAAAATAAAATGGTTATGAATTGATTTTTATTAAGAATTAGTTTGTTTTACTAACTTTTTTATTTTATTTATATATTTAATATAATTTACTACTGTACAAAATAATGCAATAAGTAAATATGTTGTATGTTTCATATA
>NW_027115162.1:548495-550762 GCF_000696795.3 Halyomorpha halys | reverse complement strand
ATAAATATATAATATAAATACAGATACATATATTACATTAATATATGAATACATTTCAATATAATACCTGTACGGGGAACCCCTAATCGGGCTTAGAAACCCCGAGCCCCGTACACGGCAGTTACAACAAATCTTACCAAGCTCATAACGGGCTTGACTGATAAGTCCCCTATTGAGGTGATAGTTAACTTAAAAAAAAAAAGAAGTCTTTTTTCTCAATGATTTTTATTTTATAGTTTTTGTCATCCATTTTTCTGTTTATCAAGTCTCGTTTTTCGTTCCTTTTATTATCACTTGTCTTAGTTTTTCTTCAAATGTATTTTTTTCTTTATCATAATTAATAAATTATATGAGGCAAAACTTTTTGGGAAGAATTCAAACAAAACCTTAAAAGACTGTTGTTGAAAGGACTAAACAGTCAACTTAATCATCATCTGGACAGAAGAATAAAAATAATAATTATAAATAATTAAAATAAAAAAGAATACCATACTCAATAATAAGAAGCTATAAAGATTTATTGAAAAACAAATAATTTATCTTAGCTTGGAGTATTTTACCGACTGGGCTAATCGGGGCTTTAACGATGTTTGTGGAGGTTATCTAAACCCAGTTGGGGCAACATTACTGCCCCCTGTCCGTTAGTCCTGTAGTCATCCTGTCCGACAAATTACGGCTGCTTTCTAATTAGAAATCTGCTAGCCTTTGCCCACAGTAATTTATCACCTTACGAAAATTTCCAATTGATGAAGCGAATATATCATGTCGAAATCAACTTTTTTTTTTTCTTTTCTGTTTTATGAATACTAATAATATTTTTCTACTGGTCGATCCTCATGAAGTTAATTTACACATGTATCTCTCTAAAACATCTAATGAAGCATTTTCAAGTATAAAAGGAAACGGGTGAAAGGCTGGCCGTCTCTAACCAAGTGGCGGCTGCCTTTAAGACATAAGGGTTCTCCAACTTAGAGATAGTGCCCCTTAAATTGTTTTTTGAATATCTTTGGGTTATAAACAATACCCTAATTAAAATAATTAATTAATTTAATATTTTAAAAGTGATATACATTAAAAAAAATTCAATATTTACAAAGACTATTTTTCTTGTTTTATGATTAGAATTATTTCTTGAAAGTCTATTCATTTAAATAGCAGTTTCCGTGAAGATCAATGATAAAATTCTCAATCTTTCTTAAATCATTCATACTTCTTAGTTCATTCTTCATTCGTTTTAATTTATTCATTTCAGGAGCAAAGATCGCATTGATCAAAGCCAGTACTGCAGAAACTATTGTTTTCTCATATTATGAAGCAAATTTTCTGTTTATATACAGAATTTTGTTTTCTCAACTTCTAAAAGCACACGTTGTGATTGTTAACTGTAATAGCTTAACAAAAATTTTAACAGAATGTTTTAGTGGTTGAAAAAATGGCCGAAATTGTTCACAGCTCGTTTTAATAGTTGTGCTGTCGATAATATGAGTCTGAGAAAAGTCAGTTTGTCGTCTCTTCTACAATTATACTGGGATGATTTATTTTATAGATTTGGCACCCAAAGCATAGGTCACCTCATAATGATTTTCCATACACCCCATTACTATCCGCCATTTCGTTTCTAAATTTAGACCGATTGGAGGTTTCAAAAGCCCATATTTGTAAGAGATTTTGAACGTTCATAAGGATAGGAAAAAAATGTATGTAGTGTTTTAGAATCCGAATAATACTTGCTTAATATCTTCTCTTTTTTGTATATGGAATAAATTGACGAGAAAGAGCAAGAATAAAGTTTGAGAAGAAAATTAAAAAAAATTGTAGGAAAATAGTCTGGGTGGTAGTTAATAAAGGTACCAAAATAGTAGAGTAGAAGAAAACTATTTACTGTTAAGCAACGTTTCGCCCCACTTTTCAGGGCTTCATCAGGGTTGTCAGATTGATATAAAGATGACAATTGGTTGTCAACATAGATGGAACGTTGGTTTTCTTCTACTGTTTAGATACCTTTATTGACCGCCACCCTGACTTCCTACAATCTACTTTATACGGTCAACTATCTTCTACTAATAAAATTTTTGTTGCGTTTTTTAGGTATGTTGAAACTTTAAAGGTGACTAAATTTCCTTAAGCAAAAGTAAAAATCTGTCCAGTTGTGGCGAAGATACTTAATGTCCATATGAAAAGTATTTTTCAAAGTTTCCAACGGATACCTGCTAACTTTTTACAATGTTTTCGACAAATAGATCTGTCGGAAATATAATTGAAATGTT
>NW_027115162.1:506171-548050 GCF_000696795.3 Halyomorpha halys | reverse complement strand
ATATAATTGAAATGTTCAGTAACCAAAACTGAAAAAAAAAAAAGAAGGTTAGTCAGAAAAATATTAGGAAGATACATTACAAGACGTTACAAGTTGTTTCATTGGATACGCCAAATATTTGAGATTTGACACCAAAGTCACAGGTTACCCAAAGATATTCTTTGGAACTCGATATTGCCATCCATCAGTTTTCCAATTTGTTTCCTTCCTTTGTATAATGGATTCAAATACTTCTGCATGTTTTGTTAGCTGCTGATGCAATAAATAATTAATGTAAATAATAAACCATTTTTTATATTCAAATACTACAGCCTAAAAAAATGAGGTATGAGAAACTCCTCCCCCCTGTTCTTAAGTTCGACCTTGCAGAATAATCGTTTCTTGGAAATCTTATTGAATGATTTCGTTTCTATTTGGGAGTTAGTTTATATTTTTACTTCGAAACGGTCATTATGACTTCAATAAAAAAAATGTAGCAGGAGGGATGGTTCCGGTTTTTTTCTCAGCACATCACAAAAAATAGTGACCCTCCTTCCATTCGAAAGCAACTGGCTATAAATTTATGTGACTAACTTTGGAGTTTAATTAATCACTTATTTACATTTTATTTTACAGTATTCAGAAGTCTAAATAGACTTTTATTTGATCCACGAAAAGAACATTGTCTGTTTGTGTATGTGTTTTAATAAAAAGTGGTAAGTATGCTACTACTATGTTGTGTTAACTTTATTGCTAAGCTAACTTTCATAATTAGTAAATATTTAACTAAACTTATAATTTTAATCTTTACTATATAAAACCCGTAAGAAAAATTGTTGGTTATATCAATATAAATTAAATATATACTTAATAGTAAATAAGCTTAAAAAAACGAATTTCTACTTCCTTTTTTTGTTTTTTCTCATGTATTTAATATATTGATGGATTTTATACTAAATTTAAATAAAAGTAATAATTTAATTATGGACATTAATGTTTAACTTTTAGCAATTTATTTCCTATATTAAGTGGCCTCTCTTGTTCCTATATTAAAATTTTAGATCCGGCTCTGTTCGGCAGATGAAAATTTAAAGCACCACGGGCCTTGTGTTGGCCAAACTCAGGCCGTCTAAGTTTTAATATCCACACGGGAGAGTTTGGATTGGGCCAGTTTTGTTGTAAACTCATGACTTTATACTAATTTTTGGAGTAAATTTTGCTGGGTTTGTTCCAAATAACTGCAATTTTTAACTTTTGATTTATTTGTTATTATAACCTAATTTTTCTTTATAACTCTATGAGTTTTTTATTATCATGGTATAAATAAAAAATACTACTTTTGCATTAAAGGAACGTTACTAAAGTTTTGCAAAAATTATTTGCGATAAATTATAGCTAATAATGCCAGGAGTACTTTCCTTAACTATAAATGGTTCATTAATAAATAAATTTTAGCTTTGATTTATCACAACTAACGTTCTGTACTACTTTGAACGTGTTTAGTTAAAGGTACTGATTTATAGTGTTATAGTTTAAATTAACCTAAGGAAATGTTTTGTTTATTAAAAACAATTCAATTTAGATAGGAAATTTATCGATCATTCCAAATTAATAACCTGTTTATAATTAACAGTTAATTTGAAAAAAGAAAACAAAATGTTAAAAAAATGTATGGACCTCATATCTTTTGCAGTAACAGACATTTACAATAATATATTGATTATTATTTTACAAGCTATTTAAATAATATTTTATTGATATTTAATTCAATTAACATGGTATATTATTAGATAAATTTAAAATAAATAAATAACTATTATTTAATCTATTGTATTTAGATCGAATGCATATATTTATAATTATATATAACTATTTATACTGTTGAACCTATAGTATACATCGGATTATAGTATACATTTTATAATTATAAAAAAATTAAATCTGTATCGCTTCGACCAATGAAGGGTCAGGGGTTCAGTACTTTGTAAAGAAGTACTGTTACTAGACCAAAGGTTGAGCAAGGAGGCGATTAGGTCAGGATCCCGCTCGACCGCCAGATTTTTACCCAATTAAGAGACTGGGTGGACCCCAGGAGGACTCCAGAACCCACAGGAGTTGACTCACGGCTACAGTGTAACAGAAAATTTTCTGCCCAGCCGGATTCGAACTCGGGTCCTTGGAGTAAGTAGCCACGCCTCAAGGATTGACTGTTGTAACTTGCGTTTTAGTTGGAGCTGTGGTACACAATACTGATAGGGGAGCACCTACCAGTGCAGAATCATATTAAGGTTGGACTAAACTCGTGTTCAGCCTGGCCTAATTCGCTTACAAGTAGTGTGAACAGTAAAGTATTTGCCAATGATGGTTAAATGTGAAAACAAATGTTTCTTATAATATTTTTATTTTTGCTTTCCCTAACCTCTACAAGCTTTTGGATTATGATTTGATTTTCGCTGGGTCATAGCTGTGGCTTATGGCATATTGGGGATATTGTTAGTTTTTTAATGATGTCCATTTCTTTTCCAGCTCACCTAATTCTTGAATTACCATTAAGATGGGGTATTTTTTTTTTTTTATTGATCGTCATAGCATATAGAAAGGGGGTGAGTACAGTACAACTTCCTATATATATGTTTTAACTAAAAACTTGAAAGAGGTACTAAAATGACTACTGCAACAAAAATGTTCCTTATTTGCCTTTTTTTGACCTAGTTTTTTTGGAAAAAATTATAGAATTCTTCGTCTCAACGATTATACATCATTTTTTGGATGCTTGGCAACCGAGTTTCAGAGCTTTCCTGTCTCGCTAGTAACGGTTTCATCATGAAACTAAAAATGAAAAATCAAGATGTTATTCAATATTTTGCTTTTAACTCGAAAACTTAGCAGCTCCCTAGGAAGATAAACACAATTTAACCTAATAAACATACAAAATTGAAGTAGGTGAAAGTTTCTACAATACACCTACTAGTACTGGTATTTGGTGGGGGGGACAAATCCGGCAAATGGGCCTAGTGGTCCTTTTTGCCAACCCCCTGGCGGCTACCTGAGTTGCCGCCGCATACTGACCAAGGTGGGAGTGTCAAGATTTATTCCTCGGGACCGCCGAAAAATGAATGTTAACTGCCCCAGGTGGGAATCGAATCCATAACGTTCCGATTTGAGCGCACTGGGACCTGCGCCCTAACCCGCACGGCCGTCACGTCCCTCTTCTTGTATTTCAGTTTCCACAAACCTGGTACGTCGTTAGACCCTGTGCTTAATATAGACTACCGCTAAACAGCGTTCTTCTGATTGTCTCCTGTGAACATTTTCTAGTCTTTATTTTTTAAAATTCTTCGAAAAAAGGTCAGTTTTCGAGTTAAAAGAAAAAAACCTAAATTTTATTTAAACAATACTAGACAATTTTCTTAATTAGGAAAAATAATAATATTTTTTTCAAAAACAAAAACAATTTGAAGGAGGGAGCAGCAGTAATAACCAATGCTCTATTACTATTTTTCCTATATTCCACCACTATTAGAGTAAGTCAGAGCCCTTTCATTCGACCAAAACGCTGATCAGGGTTAAACTGTGTATTTGAGAGCTTTAATATATTTAAATTATATAATTTATTGTTCTTGGAATCAAATTAAACAAATGGGAAGAAAATAGTGTGATGTTTATTCACAATTATATTTATAAGTAATTATGGTTTTCTTAGTTTTTGAATGCCATTTCTCATGAAAATGAGCTTACTTATTCAAATTCTTCTAGGTCTGAGATGTTTTAATTATTAAAATATTATACTACATATGTAGGATGGTTTTGAACTGTCCGTTGATCATGTTAGGTTCATAAACTATTTCGAAGGTTGGGTGCCTCTTGTTTAGTTGTCGTAATATGTGTCCTGCTTGTCCTACATACTATGATATTTCTAGTGTATATACATCATAAATATATATAGCGTTATAATTTAAAAGTATCTCCAATCGAACATTTACCCAAATATCTATGCAAAGCTTTGGTAAACAATAAAAAAGGGGGAAAAAAAAGCTTTTAACCGGAAAAATGTATAAATCCCGACGGGAAGAGATACAGTATAATTTGTATAAAATGAAGCTTTTAACAGAAGCTGTGAGATATTGCCTCCTGGCTGGCTTACAGCTTCCGATAGCAATTCCCCTCCCTCCACATCCCTACCCCCAGCCCTTCAATAAACCACTTCCCCTCTCTTTGCTCATTTCTCCCTTTATAGGTTCCTCCAGAAGGAAATATCCCTTCCAGCATATCGTCATATTGCAAAAACATACGATAACCTATGTATCTTGTTTATTATGTAGAGTTTCTGAGGCGTATTTAACGCTGTAATAATTTCGTGTTCTCTCTTCTAAATTTTGGTCGCTCAAAATGCTTTTTATTTATTCATTTGATGGTTTTGTGATAATGATTCGGTACTTCTCAAATGAAAATTTTCAGGTCTTAATTTTTGGATAAAAATTCATCTTCAAAAACGAGAATATATTTTTTTTTAGAAACTCAGCTGGTTACCTCATAGTTAAAATCACGTGAACACGAAACTTGAATGTCGTATTTTAATTTTAATATTATTTTTTAAATTGATATTTTCGCTTCCATTTCCTTGGTCAGATAGATCTGGGGGGCACTCTTGATAGAAATCTGACGCTAGCTCGCCACTGCAACAAGAAATCAAGCTGGTTAGGACTAAGTCTTACTGGTTTAATCAACTGTTAACTTCTCCTAGTCTCTTCCTCCACCTCAAATTAATGATTTATTTAAATGTGCTCAGGACAGCCCTACTCTATAGAGAACTCATGCTGACCAATATAGCACCAAGAGAAGCCAAGAACCTCTCACAATTTCAGAGCATGCTACGACATACTTCATTAGAGAGCTAAGACTGTCACACGACACTCGACCTACCGAAAGTAACATAGTTCATCACGAGGAGGCACATCAAATGCTTTGATAGTCTCCAGCACTGCACAAATTCACTATTCAGGACAGTCACACCGACAGGACGGCCACAAAGATGGCAAACCCACACAAACAGCTTCAGACTAGGCTGAGGACAAGCTACTAAACCATTACTGACACAGCAAACAAGGTGTGCCCCGACACCATTAGACTCACACACAACACTACCTCTTATCCAAAATATCCAATATCCTCATTTCCCCCTTCAAATGTATTCCCAGTGAGAACTTAGAGAGAGCTTCCCCTCAACCCGTTTTTCTGCACATCTTGACCTCAACTCCACGCATCCATGGAGTTTAGAAAAAAAAATTTAATAACTCTTTACATAAACAAACAAATCTACTGTTCAGGACCCTTACCACCAGCGCCCAGTCCGGTGCGTTTGCAACAAAACCAGCAGCTAATAAAAATTCAGAAACGACGTGCCAGGATACTCCCCCCTTGTAAGAAGCCGTTGAAGCTGAGGATGTTGATGACTGCTAAAAAATTCGATCCTCTCATATGTCAGAAATGATCAGGTAGGGAATAAAAAAACGAGAAAAAAACTGTTTGTATGAAGTGATGAATAATGGAGTATTGGTGCTTATTTTTCATAATGATTGGTACACAGTGAAACCATTTCAAAAACGGAAGTTGTGTATTAATTGTTTTTTGGAAACTGAATCATCTAAATTTGTTGCTAGGAGGTCCAAAGCAGATGCTAAAGTGAAGTGTTTATTTCTGACATTAAAGTAAGTACTTCATTACCCTATCTCTCCTGTTAAAGATCTAACAATTTCTAGCTCATCAATGTAGTTAGATAAAAGATGGTCGAGTTTACATGATATTCTTATTTGGAAGCATTAGTAATATTTTGAATTTATATGAATTCCTTAATTTTTTCGAAACTCCTTCTAGTTATGGATGCATTGAAATGTGTGTATTTAGCTATAAATACAGAAATGCCAGGGAGGGAGGATTAAAATAAATAAATTAGCTACATTAGTATTTTAAAAATATATTTTACAAAAACTCTTTTAAATAGAATTTTCAGTGTTAAAATGGAATGCTAATTTAAAATTAAATCTTCAGAATTTAGAAGCGAATGATCTATCATGAGATCAATAGGTCGGTTTTAAAAGGTGTTTTCAATTATTCTTCTCATTACTTTTCTTTTTACAATACTATAATACAAGCTGTGGAAAATGATAGCTTAGTAATTATTATTCTTGTGTTATAATTTTATCATATCCATTCCTTCCACATTCCAGTTGCTAGAAACTAGTCTTGGAGAAGTTGTGCTTCAACTTGGAGCAGGATTCTGACAGTGACTTATTAGATTGATAAGGAGACAGCTGAAGCGTGAGATATTGCGGGAGTTTGCGAGGTGGGCTTGAGGTTTGACCGCATCACGTCGCCTGTATCGAGGTATTGTTTATCCGAGGCCCATAATTGCTTGCTCTATCTCTCAACTTCCACTTGGACTCCGTGCATCCCATAATGGGATGATAACCCCTCTGTCACCCTTTCAGGTTCCTCAAACTTCTCATTCATAAAGGCGATAAAGAATAGGATATATTTGGTCTTGTGATCATGTTAAATCATCCTATCTCCCATTCGCAGTAATTTAGTGAAATCGTTCAAATTATCAATAATAGCTAACTTATTTATTTTTATTTACCTCTGTTATGGTCTAGAGATATACAGAGAGTGTTGGCCTAGTAAATAAAATAGCAAAAATTAAGTTATAAAATAAAAATTAAATGTTAGGATACAAAAGAAAAGAAAAAAAATGTAACACTACAAAAAAAAAAAACTTCGTGTAAATTCAATTAACAAAGATTATAAACTAAAACTATTTAAAATAGAACTAACTAGAAGTACAATCTATAACATTTTTTTGTAGTCTTAGAGTCCATGAGGAAAAAAAAGATAAATTTTTTCGTTCATTTTTCATTCTTAGTTCCAGATCCTTTAAATTACCTATTACCTTAAAAAAGTTCATAGCATATTATTTTAAATAAATTACATTTTCTACGGTTATAGACAGATGTGAAAAAATTACCTCGTCGTAAACACAGATTCTGAACAGTACTTCCTTACTAAGTATATAACTCCTGACCCTTTTTACATTTTAACATTTAACATGCAAGATTTTATAAAACATGAGCTTCCATAAAGCTCTTTACGTTAGACAGTTTTCAAAATACAGTATTTCAGAAAGGAACATTTTTTTTAATTATTGAATTATCAATGAGAACCCTAGATCGTTCGTAGGAGTATTAGTTTTCATGATATTCGCCAAAATATATATTAAAAAAAAAATATTGATTTTCGTTATTCGGAGAAAACAGTTGCTTTTTCATTACTCCAATGAATGATTGATTGTTTACAATTAATTTTAGAAAGTGATACTAAATTTCCCTACGTATTCAAAAAATTTGTTCCAATTTTGGAAAAAAAAAAAGTACATCAAAATGGAGTAAACTAACTGTTTTTTCTTTCATCTATACTATAAAGATATATCTATGTTATGTCTATAAGATATCTATGATATGATATAAGATATCTATGCTGAGGTAGGCATTTTTTACTCCTGTACGTAAGTAAAAAATGAAGTATAACAAAAAAAGTCGTGCTAAGTAATCTTTTGCGATACAAATAGTGATGAATGCCTGAGCCATTTCAGCTGTTCGTTAATGATCACTGGTGTTGCAAGCTAGGGAAGGGGAGTTGGCTAGAAATTAGAACGAAGGGTGAGTAGCAATACTACTGCTTCTTCATGGCGTTATTTATTACTTTTATTTATTTCTATACTTTAGACACCTTTCATATTGAAAGCGGATAGGATTAATTCATAAATATACAATAAGTATGCAAACTGTAAAATACCATCACTAATATTTTTTTTGTAATAGGTGCGATTACTAATGACATTGAAGTAGTTAATAAGTATAAAAGTAGAAGATAGATAAATTTTACCAAGTACAGATTACAAGATTAATAATATTAGTTTGTAGTTTATTATGAAACAGAGCCCTGGTAATATGGATTGTCGAGGAAGAATAAAGATGTGTTTATAAAGGATAATACTTAGTTTGTAGATCGTTAAAGAGAATCTAAACTAATATATTTATGGAAAAGCTAGAATTATTGCGTCTCTTAGGAAGTTTTAAAAATAAAGCATTTAAACAATGAACAATGAAATTTTATGAATTTCTAGGCTCTTATATTAGGACTAAAGTATGTTAACACTCTCTATAATGTGAAAATGATATCATATAGATATAGATATAGATATAGATAAAATGATATCATATATATAATGATATCATGATATCATATGAAAAATGTATCATATAGCCACTTATCTGATAATGGAATTGAGTGAGTTTACAATAATGATGAAAAAAAAGAAGAAAATCTCTCATCCTTTATAGGTCTCCTAAATATTAGAGAAATGTATCTGTTTTAACTGCCTACATGTTGATGAAAATGTTAGTGTTCGATATTCTATTTTAAACTGAGAATACTTTATGATTGATATATTGTTGCTCTAGATGAAGTATTATTATATGTTGATATCAAAAGATATTGGTGAAACTAGTATAATACAGAAAATAAAGATCACTAGCCGGTCGAAAAAGTGTTATATGCTGTAGAAATGGTTGAAATGTTCACCACTTGGTGTGTCCTTCAAAACATTGTTTTTTTTACTTTAGATTAAAGGCCCTATCTAGGAAGGGCGTTATTCCTGGCATAAGGCAAAATTTCCTAGTTTTCTACAAGATCTAAATCAATTAATATATTCCAAATACTTACATTAATCCCACCACTCTCCCAATTTATAACAATTGAAAATAATTAATTTTGGGGAAACGAAGTTTAAGAATTTAGCCTGAAACTTACTGTCTGTCGAGTGTTATATCAAAAGATAATTAACATGTTTTGTTTAGTTATGGCCTCTACCCCATAGGGTCATTGGTTCCTGATAAGTGTATTTTTCTATATGATGTTGTAAAATCTTATCAGTTTAAGGTCGCTACGTTTTACCATAATATTTATGGATTCCTTTCAAAAGTAATCTTTAAAATAAAATTTTAAGTAAAGTCTAATATAAACGGGACTTGATCATTACATATGTAATAATCCTAAGGGAACTGTTTATATTTAGTTATTTAAATATATAATAATTTATATTCATAAACCGAAATAACATAGTACCCCACGGTTTTACCAGCCTTAAATAATAAACTCCTACTTTATAATTTAAGGCCGTAGTTTCACATATTTTTGTAAGAATTTATATTTAGAACGATTTTATTAACCATCTCTTCTATTGCTTGTTTTCAACTGGTAAATGTGCATTAAAGTGAATTAATACCACTTCTAACCAACCTAATTTTCAAATTTTTCAATTTCTATATGCTAAGTTGTTGCTATTAAAATTACAATTACTTTTTTATCCTTAGTAATTGAAATTACAATTACATGTGATTTAACTCAAATGTGAATTCAGTTTAGTTAAAAATAAACATTGATTTCAATATTTCTTAAGAGCAGAAATCAAAGGAAAAAACTATAAAAAGAATACATAAATAAAAAAGGAACATAAAATGATTGATTGGTTTGCTGGTTGGTATTATATAGCAAACCAACAAATTTGGGAAGCATGTCTTATTGTTTAATTAAGAATTTCTTTTTCCAGCCTCTTTTTTTCTAATTAATCTGTTAGTTTCGATCTACTTTTCAACATTTGAAATAAAATTTTATTTAACCCTCGGGTAACATAAGTGGTCGGCCATAATTAGGGTCGAAATAAATCTAAATTGAAATTGACTCACCGAGGACAGAGAGTAGTTGGCAGTAGAGAGGAGTTAGGTTGGAACAGGATCCAGATTGTTAGTGAAGTCGTGATCATCAGAGAGGTTTTGTTTTTCTACCCGGCCCTGTCGTGAAAGCCATCTTAACTGCATCTCCTTTTACAATTGTAATGTTAATCCTCAGCCGGCTATTAACTTAATCAAATAATTCCTTTCATAGAATGAAATTGCTTTATTTACATTAGTTTTATTACTTCTTTCCTTTCTCCCATTGCAAAGCCATAAACTTTCATAAGAAACACACAAATTACAAGCATCACATGCTGGCGTATTTTAAAATTGCCATTATATTTATGCCTATTCATAACCTAGATATATGGAAAACGAAATAATTATACAATATGGTATAATCTAAATTTATGGCATTTATATAATGCCGTATAAGTGATTTAATTGCTCCACTTACTTTAAAAGTTTCGGTTCGCTGTTTATGCATATGGGTAAGTATAGGAAAAAATAAGTATTGATAGGTTCTGTGAAGATAACCCAAATAAGTTAAAATTATTAATTTGTCTCTACGTTTCGGCATAAATTATAGATCTAGTAAAAATAAATAACAAGATAATAACTTCCTTTTTATCCCTTCGTCATTTTTCCCTTCGAGTTGGAGATATTTTTTTTATTCTTCGAATTTATTAAGAAATTTATTTATCCATAAAGTAATTACAACTTCACAAATTAAATTTTAATAGTTTCAACATTACGATGTTAACACTGCAAAAGAAAATATCATAATTATTCTACCATAGGGAGGAGGGGGATAGAATTTAATTAAGATACAGTAATGGTTCCTTTTTTTATTGGTATAAACTATGTAAAGTCATTGTGAGAAAGGAATACATTACTTCCACAGAGTTGCCGCACAACTGAAGATTTGCTAAACAGGAGAACTATATTATTTGTGTAAAACCTTAATAGCTAATAATACTATAATACTAATAATAATATAATAATACTCTACTAAAATATATAAATATTTTCATTGTATTTTTTAAACTAAATTATTTTTTCCGTTCAATCTTTCTATTAACTTTAATCAGTTACCTTAATAATATATTTTTTTTTTTGCGAATTAAATTAAGATATCGTTTATTTAAAAATAATTAATAAAACTATTATATTATAATTAAAATAGTATATATAATATACTAGTAGTAGTTTATATAATAAACAAAGATCCTCTTACTTAGTCAAATTTATTCAAAAAAATATTTAAATTTGTCAATAAACATCTAAATAAGGCATTGAAGTTATGAAAACATATTATTAAACTTGATAATTTAGTGAAATAATCACTTAATTTTCAGATATTAAAAAGTAGTAAAAACCATAATACTAATATATGGTTATATTATGTATAATTGACGGTATGTGAATTGGAAGATGGTCAGGGTTGCGGTCAAGAAAAAAACAAAAATAGTTCACAACTATTTATTCATTGCCGAAGTTTCGACTCACAATGTAGGTCTTCATCAGTGATATTAATAAAAAGATACAAAGAAAGTAGAGCTGATGTAAAAGTAAAAGAGCGGTACAAGAAATATGTAAAGGTTGAGGAATGCAAACTATCAAAAACCTAAATAAATAATAAGGCAGGATAAAGATAAATACAAAAACTATTGATTAACATATTAAAGTGAAGTAGAACAATTATAATGATTATTAAAACTATTTTAACTATTATTAAATTTAGTAAATAAACTATAATAAAAGGATTTTTATAAGTTACTTTTTTATAAAGAAAATAAATTTTGATTTGTGATTATATTTCATTAAAACCTATCAATAAGTATAATATTTGTAATAAGAATTTTTGAGCATAGAAATTGCATTGTTTTTTAAACTTATTTTTCCCTTAGTATGCTAAATCTTAGTTATTTCTACAGTAGAAAAAAACCTAAAGAGTGGTTTAAGTAACTGAGTGGTTTAGTTAGTATGCGTATCATTGCATTGAGAAAAAATGCGATATTGTTAAAATAATTTATTTTAACACAGAAATTATTTGTAGTTAGATGGATGGTTTATATAGTTTTATCAGTATTGTGTTACCCTAGATCGTCATCTCATGTTTAGTTTATGTAGTTTTGTTTGATAAACATTGTTAACATGTTTTTTCTTGAAACGGTTTTTTGTTATTTTTTTTCCTGGTTGGAACCTGTTGGTTGGAGCCAGCTCTCCACTCGAGGGTAACGGAGGCTCAATGTTTGTCTTGGAAATGAAGGATGCAATGACAGCACCCGTTTGAGGGGTACTGCATTCTCTAATTATTTCGTTCAATTCTCTCTTTAAAATTTAGGTATAATCAGTAATATATTTCATGTAAGAATATCTAAAAAGAGAATTTCTTCGTGATCTTCTTTCGTAAAACTCATTGTCATTTCTTAAGTCAATATAATATCATATTAGTCATGCAAAATGTTTGCTTGTTGTATCTGTGATATAGTTGTAAATTTGAAACTTAAAAAAATATTAAATTTTCTGCTTTCCATTCAGTTTTGATTTTTTCTTCAAATCCTCCGTTTTCTGAAGTCTTTAACTAAATCCCACTTTCCCTTATAGTTCCATCTATTATGATTAATTCAAAATGCAACTTCATTTCATTCATTCTTTCAAATATTTCAAGTCTCTCCAACGTTTCGATCTTAGCCAATTGATAAATCAAAGTGAACTTAAATTATTCATCAATTTTATTTACATTTTGTCTATCACTAATAATACTATATTTTCATTATCATGACTTAAAAATTGATGCATCTAGATTTAAAAGTTTTTATATTACAGGTTTTTACGCCCAGGTCATTAATCATTGAAAATAACTATATTTATCAATTATTATGACAAATTTTATTATATAGCTTCTGTTTTTTTTATAAATTCTTAAAATAATAGTTATTACAGATTGATTAAAAAATTATTTTCTAATCATTCTATAATTCCTCTTATTCATTAGGGTCGTTATGTTGTTTTTTGTTCTTAGCCCCGATGAAGGCTCGAAATTCTGCTGAAGCGTTAGCACTATAAATAAGTTTTTGCTATTTGCGTTCTTCCCCCACAATCATCTTCTCATCAAATATATTGTTCCCGGTCATCTACCTACTTATCATTATAAATATGAAAAACTTAAGCCTTTTTGTTGTCACCTTTTATTAACTAAACATATCTTCACAAGGTTAGGACTCGATGTTATCAATAGTTTTTGGTGCTATTTAGAAATTAAAATTATTAATATAATTGAAACTTAGTAAAGTTGAAATATATTGAGCACTTGAAATTACTGATGACGGAGTTGTAACTTTGTGAAGGTAGGTTTTGTTTACGAAAAGATGATAACAAATAAGGTGTTAAAAGTAATTAAAATAAGAGTATAATTGTTTGTTAGGAAATTTAGAAATTTATTGAATTATAAAATGAAACTAGATAATTAAATTGTGATATTAATTTGTGAATAAAATTGTTTTAAATATTATTCGACCTGAACGTAATATCCTATAATATATAAATTTTCAATAGATATAATTTTAAGGTATGTGTAAACATTTGGTAGAACTATTGATAGATAAAATATAAGTAAAATAGATAAATATTTTAAGATCTCCTAAGAAATGGTCTCAGTTCTGAAACGTTGGAGAGAAATTAAAATAGTCGAGAAAAATGTATTATAAGGTGGGTTATTAATGGGAGAGTTAGTGTTCTAAATTAATACTTACTCATAAACAAGAAATTAGTATTATATATTAATCAAATTGTAAAATGATTAATTTAGGAGACTAATAGGCTCTCAGAAATTGGGGACAATTTATTATATATAGTAGTGGTGGTTTGCTCAGTTTAGATGTCTCATTGCACGACTCCGCTCAAGAACCGTCTTCATTCAAAATAAAAATTATAAATAACTTTAATCAAGGAATCAGCGAAATTAAAGTGGACAGGAATTGTAAAATAATTCAACTAGTATATAATATTGTGTAACATTTAGGCGATTAGACGGGGTGGCGAAATAGGAGCGGGCGGGCATATTGATGGAATTTGGACGCTCAAATGTGAAAGTGCTGCTATTAAAGCTCATAACCGATGCAAATTATTCCGCGTTGCGACTGACCTCTTTAACTAACTACACATAAATAACCAACTTCACCTTCTCGCTTCCTGTAAACGAACGCCTTCGAAAAATGACAAAGCAATTAAAATATAATTTTTTGCGAAACTTAAAAGCCCCAACCAACGATGATTAGATATTCAGGAATGATGGATATCCTAATATGAGAGCCTGCTTCAGATTCTATAGATAAGTATCATAATGTTTTGGGGCTAAATTTCATCCAACGCTTTTTCCTTTTAGAATAGTGTAACAGGTATAGAAAATGGACTTTGGTGCCTCAGAGCAAAATACATAAATTAAAAAACAAAATAATAAAATATCTGTATAATAATAATAAATAGAGGAAAAAATGAGACAATAATAATAATTAAAAAGAAAAGAAAAAACAATATTTATAAAAGTAAAACTTTTAAATGAATTTTATATTTAAGAACTGGAAATGTCATTAAAAATGCATGAATTAAAATTTAGTCAAAAAATCTATTATTATAATAATTATTATCATAAAAAGAACAGCGCCTTAAGATTTATAAAAAGAAACTATTACGTAAAGTATTCGGCCCGAAAAAGGATGAATTAACGGGGAATTAAGGAGCTACTCCACACTGAATTAAGGGAACTGCACACGGAATATATAATTCAGGTTATAGCATTACGGTGAATAAGATGGAAGTTTAAGGCTGTGGGACTAAGTAACAAGGGGTTCCCTAAACTGTTAATAACACTGAACCGAAGGGTAAACGCCCCAGGGATAGACCAAACCGTAGATGGGAGGATTGTGTTGAAACTGATTTAGTAGATTTGGGTCTAGTGGGGTGTCACTGAAAAAATGTAATGGAATAAAATGGAAAAAAAGGTATCGGCATCGAATCTTCGGGTTCGTTAAGCATTTAGTATTATTGTTGTTAGCTAATCGAATTTCTAATAATCTTTAGAATGTTTCGGATGTCTTTTTACCTATTTTGATGTAATAAATTTATTGGACATGCTTGTAATTTTTCGTTCTGATAACTAGGATAGGCATTTCGTCAGAATATAATTTTTAATTAATTTTAATCTGAGCGTATAATTTTCAGGTATTAGACGAGAAAACGATTGAATGAAGTATAAATAAAAATGAAGAAATTATTTAAACTTCTGCTGACTTATTTAACAATAAAATTATGAGAACACTTTACTCAGAAAAGTATTACTGGATATTTGTATCTCATAGTTCATTTAAATTTAATATAAAAAGTATCTATTCTTTTTAGATTGAAGCACGTAATTTTGGTTTATTCTGAACGGATTTGTCTCTGTAATAGTGGCATCCTATAATAAAGAAAAGAAAATTATGTTATCCGCTAGAGAGGAATGCTTTATTTTACAAGCAATGCTGTCCAAATATATTAGGTTACAAGATACAGCATACTTATTACTTATATTTAAATTATAAAATGTATTTTATAAACTTTACAATTCAGCGTTCTTTTTATGGTTGAGCTATATTATATTTTTTTATCTGTCTTCTTTTTTTTTTTTTTAACATTTTCTATTTTATTCTCTCTTTTTCACTGTCTTTCATCTCATATTTCACTCCTCCTATACTAAATATTCATGTTTTATTTAAATTAGTTTTCTCAAATGTCAAAATTGTATGCACACATGAAAAAATAAAGTAAGAAAAAAGGTTAGGAATAAAATAAAATGTAGATATAAGTAAAATTATAAATAATACTGGACTTCTTTCAAATCGTATGGCTTCCACTTAATTTATTAATTAAAATTAAATTAATTAGTTAATCATTGATCTAATCATAAATCATTTCCTAATTAACTGATCCTATTTAATTTTGCTCTGTACACAGGAGAGATGGGAAGCTATCCAATATACATAAAACGTTTACATTTCCTGGGTTAATATTTACATTTGTATGGAGTGAGTTTGCTGTTGTATCGAGTTGAGGATTTAGCTGTTAGCCATTTATAATTTAACAATCCTTAACGCTTTAGTTAAGCTTTATAGACTACACTTGTTACAATTACAGTTACTATTAAAGTAAGTGATTGTTTCAAAAAAGAAGACCTCTTGGGTTGCCCAAATTTATATTGTAATAAAATTGATAAAGAATCGGAATCATTAGATATGTTAGAAGTTTAGGTTATTTTAATTTAATTTTAACTATCCCATCCCATTCCTTATAAGTCACATTCATCGTAAGTCATTTAAATGATACTAATCTTTCTTTCAATGGCGTTCTCTATAAAACATAGAGTGTCATAAAAAGAAGGGGGGATATTTATATATTGTTCCTGAAGAATTCCGGAAGAAGTTCCTGTTTTTTTTTTCCTGATTAGTGCTATATTTTACAATAAATGTTTCAGTTAATAATTTATCGAGGACCTTTCGGTATTTGAGACTAATAAAGTTCAGTAATGTTTGATACTAACTTATAGTTATAATATTCGCTGCTAAAAGAGTTGAAAAATTGTTCAATTTTATATTCGGAGAATTTCTCCAGTGGGTGAGAAAACTCGGTCCACATTCGCGCTTATGAACTTGTTAACTTCAACTTACGAACTTAGCGCGATCAGAGGCTTACCTCCCCTAGAAGATGGCTGGACGTGACCGACTGACATCACGTCCTCACTTCTTCTCCACGGATAACTTTCCCAAACCTTTTCCCTCCTATTATATTACTATTCACTCAGAAATGAAAATCTAAATAATTATTGAAGTCGAAAAAGGGAAATTTATTTAATCAGTTTTTAGCTAAAACCATGCATTATGTGACATAAAATATAACTCTTACTATTAAGTGATAACGTAAAAATAAATTGACCATTTTGTGTTAAAAACTTTCCTCTTCTATCTAATTATATAATTACATCTGATTATATAATTAGTGCATATAGAGCTATCTAATTAATTGCAAATGCATCTAATCATGTACCGATGCGAGGTCACGTCCAAACCTTTAATGCTTGGCCCCCTCCATATTAATAATATGATATTATTAATGATCTCAGTCTTGTAGGTTTACCACCTCCTTACCATCTACAAATAGTCCAAGAGCCCAGTAGTAAACAAGTAGTTATTTCACCCTAATTTTTTATTACTTTAATGAAAACTAATGTATATATGGTTACTAGTCAATATTGATGAGTCTGCCAACCATTGGGAGAATAAAGAAAGGCGGCTGTTTCAAAACGTTAAAAGAAATAAAATGTTTCGTAGGTAGCTCTATAGCTTTAAACCTATCTATATCACTAAAAAACCTAATAGAACATCATTTAAAGAAGAATAAATTTGATAAAATATAAGCTCTAATAGAGCTATTTACGTTCCAGATTTTCCAAGATACATTTTTTTGAAAAGATACATTTCATTAAAAAAAATAGTAGTTAGTGAATTTAATTTTTGATTAAATTTTTTGGGTTTTTCTTGAATATTGGAAGATTAATAGTTGACTGTATGTAATATTGTAAATTGTAGGAAGATAGTCCGGGTGGCGGTCAAGAAGTACATAGTGGTAAAAAAAAATCTATTTACTTGTAATCTAACAAATAAATAGTTTTTTAAAACTATTTTTCAACTTTCTTGACTACTACTCGAACTACCTACAATCTTTTTTCTAGAATAAAATAGACTTCCGGAAGCGTGCTTCCTCAATACTTGAATGTTTACTTTTTAATGGCATTTACTGTATCCCGTGTACAGTCTAGGTAGAAACTGAACCATTTTCTGGAAGGAAATGACACCATTTTTTTTTTTTTAATTAAAAACCGAAACTGAAAAATTAATTCTTTGTATCTTCGTATAGCCACCATTTTTTATTCTCTCTAACTATGTTTCGCAGTCAATTAGCACACTTAATTTTATAATATTTTTAATTTTTATTATATTTTATTCCTTGCGCGAGGGCCTTATAAGCTGATGGCCCGGCCGTGATTAGAAATAACGGCATGTTCGTTTTAAAGCTGACTAATAATTAATATATAAATATAATAACTGTTTATTATTTTGGTATGACTTAGTAGTAAGTTCCAGTTCCATGGTACTTTAATGTAATCCTTCGCAACCACGTCCTATGTGGGTCTTTTAATGTTCGTATCATTAAAACCCAGATCGTCCCGTTTGGTATAAAAATGAGCTAAGGCTCGAGCTCATTTAATACCAAGGTTTTTGAAACCAATTATATCTAATATACTTTTATTAAAGTTATGGTACGAAGGTAAGAAGTGAGAGAGCGATTCGCTAGTATTACGTGTAGAAATCCTATTCAAGGCATTTCTGTGCAAAAGGACTTATATAGTACGTTTTTAGGCTTAAGATATTAAAAGTGATTAAATATATTATTTTATTAATTTATGAGAATAAATTTTTCGAGAGAAAAACGGACATTTTATTACCAAGTAGCTTTAAATTGAACATTTAATCTCTAGAACGGGACTAAATTACAATAATGCTATTATAGAAGAAAGATAATTTACCGAAGCAGTAAGATAAGTCATTAAAATAAAGGAATTATTATTTTTTTACAACCTGTAATACCAAAAAATAAAGGAACTTAAATGTGAGGGTATACAGTGATCTTTATACTCTTTATTACTTTATTATCTTGACTCTTTATACAGTCTGTTTTGATATGAAATTTTGAGACCTTTGTTTTTGGTAGATTGTATTTTGAACTCCATGAAATCTTTTTTTCTCCGACATTTTGACCCTTCGATGTTACAAATTAAGTTAATTATTGTAATTTTTTTTTGGTTTTACAGCTTTGTCTTACATTGGCTAACTTTGATATTAGATTAGATTGATAACTTTAATTTTTTATTTTATTTATTTATTCTATTTTTATACTTTGCTTCTGCGGCACCCTAAATGAGCCGAAAATGAAATTTGATGTAGGAATTTTGCAGGATATATTGACAACTTTAATTTATGAAAATTCTATCTTCGTTAAATCCTTAGTTATCTTGTTATGAACGAAAGGTTGAAAATATTCCCAGATGTCCAAGGTAAGGTACCGCAACGCACTTTTGATAATGTAAAAGTTTAAGTAATTAATTTCTAAAAAAACATAAATTAATTCAATGACTGTACTTGGTGTTTAATTTTAATTTCTGAATTGATTAACTTGAAAAATAGGGAGGAGATTGACGAAAACTAATCTGAATTATTGGTTATTGTGGATGGAGTGTTACACACTGGAATTTATCAGTCACCCCGTAATACAGATAATACAATGTATTACTAAAATTACATTTTTTACACGTATTGCTATTTATGTTACCATTTAATTTGAATGTCCTTTGGGTTTTAAATGATTTATTTTCATCTCTGACCCGTTTTATCAAATCTAAGGCGGCTAGATTGATGAAAAGTACCGCAACACGTATTATAGGACATACGCAGTTTCCTTGATAAATGAGCTAGTCGCCTGTCCACAAGTAATCTCATCGCCAGCTAATCACAATTAAATTGTCATCATCGGTGGGATTAGAACCGAGGACGCGAGCCCTCTGATCATTTGTCACTGGATTCGAAACAAGCCACAACCGACATCTAAAATAGAACGTTATGTCGCCTGCCAGCTGTGGTCAAGTGCCTCCATGCAAATGCGTTCACTCACTCCCATCCGTTCGTTCTGGCAGGGCAGATCATAACAACTTTCAACATACTGGATTCTTTTTTTTTTAATTTACCTCCATTTACAGTAAAAATTTATGATAAATCGATATGATTATGAATAAAAACCGGGCCTATATGCAATTGCATGTTTAATTAGCATTTTAAAAATCCGGTTCCTTAATACCTGTCCGAATCAGTCCATTCATACCCATTTTTTATTTTGTATGTTTGGAGTTAATTTGCATTTGATATATTATATTTGAATATTTAGGATTATATAATTTTTGTTGTTGATGTTTTGATACATTATTTTAAACGGAAATTCATCTTAATTTTAATTAATATAAATTCCTAGGAAGATAAACGCTATCAAATTTTAAAAAGAAAAGATACTATACTATATAAAATACGATATTCATTAGTCATAACCTAAAAAGAATATAGAATTGAATCGTTGATTGATCAATACATTTTTATTTTTAAATGAACAAAATCTTACATGATTAGTCATGTGTGATTAAAAATAATTCCTAGAGCGGAATGTTCCATTAATATTCCTAATATTTTAAAAAATAGAAATATTCCTGACATCTTGTTTTATTTAGGGTACAATTTTTTGGAAAAAATATAATATAAAACTTTTAGAGGTAGGATTAACTGTACGTGGACATTTTGTTCCTTTTTTTTAAGAACATTGAGTATAATAATTCTGGGTACACTATTGTAAATTGAGTTTAAAATACTCAGTCGGTTACCTAATTTATATTTCAGGGACATCATAAAAATTATCCAAAAATATATTAGAATAAAGTTGTGGCTCAGACATTATTCTTAGGACCCCAAAGCTAGGGTGTTATTTTTATGTGGCTGCCTTCAGTTAGCTCTGTCGGCTTCTATTTCCTTTCTTGAATCCGTTTTTGTCGTAGAGCGGCGCCATCGGATCATAATTATCGTTTCGTTTAAATAGCACTTCTATCTTTTCAACATATTTGAGAGTTGTTACGGCAATGCATTCATTTTGAGGGACAAGATATTTAATTTTGACCGGATTTCCAAACTATATGATTTTCCTTATTATATTATGACGATAATTTTTTTTTATTCGAACACTACATTATTATATCATTAGAATCCTTTAGTCAGATCAGAGAAAACTTGTGTGACTCATTAATAGAAAATATATTATGAAGAAAATTGTCTTAATATCCAATATTTCTTGCTCTTTAAATTTTTTAAAATGCATCTCATGCTGTAAGAGTCCTATTTCTATTTTAATCTCCGTTTCCTCAAACCCTCATACAATGGAGCTACGTAAATAATAAATAAAATGAAATCCCGAGTTTTTAATTTCAAAGGTATTATAGTTAGTTTATGTTTTAACATTTATAATCATTCACAATGCTTTTTCTCTCAGTGGAACTGCTGAAGTTGAAAAGTAATATACACGATATATAAAAAAGGTAAAATAAGGGCCGTAACGAATTACGTATGTAAAGTCTAGGATTAAAAAAAATTACTTTGGAGCAGTGCACAAAGGAAGTTTATTCGCTAATTTTAAATAACGAATAGTAAAATTATTTATTTTCTCTCATTATGATAATGACATAAAATGTTTCCTTTTTTATTTATTTTTATTCACAATCCTTTATAAATCTCTTATTATTCTCGAAAAAGAAATCAATATAAAATAAATATTAACATATAAAGTTATAAATATGCTTTTAAGAAATAATTTCTCAGACCCCAAGTTTGTTTGGGAATTTTCTTTTTGGTTATTTTATGTAACAATTTAATTTATTTTTTGTAAATTATTTCTTTAATTCTTATCATTAATCGGTTTTTGTTTTTAGTGTTATTATCTAGTTTCTAGTTTGTTTACAATACAATATCATAGTTTAAATTATAAAATACATTTAAAATTTAACTTTCGATAACGTACATATTGTAATTTATAGTTATGTTTATTTAAATAATAATATTCATTAATCATCATCAATAATTGATATCTGACATCATAATTTCCAGATACCCTTTCACTAGAAAAAAATATAAACTTTTTAAGTTCATTATTCAGTTTATTATTTTTTCATTAAATAAATTTGATTTACTTTATATAATATAAAATAATGATAAATAAAGGTTTATTTAGTTGTATAAATAAATAAAACGAATTCATGGGCTTCAGAGCTTCTAAAGGAGTATTTAGTTTCGGGTTGTTTCCTTTTAGACTCATCCACCATCTCTAAAGTCGTTAGGTACTTTCTTTATGCTAATCCTATTCCTTATAACGAACCGTCCTTGTAATTTGCAAGGAAATGGGACTGTGAATGGAAGCGATTTGGAAAATTCGTTTAGTTTGTTTTGAATAAACTTGTAATAAAACATTGGATTTAGCATAATCTTGCCACCTGTACAGTTGCCATTATATATCTCATAATTCACAATTACTATTTGATATAATTTTTAATTAATACTTATTAGTTTTATTCTCAATCTCTGTACCAAAATCCAACCAAGTTTCTAGAAGCTGAATGTTTAAATCTTATTAACTAATACGACCTTCACTTCCAGTCCAGTGAAATTAGACATTTAATCATAACATACAAAAATAAAATTAATGAATGTTTTATATTGTTTAGCACCTCCGGTAAATTACATGCATAGAAGTTAGGTAGTTAACGCGCCTGGTTTGTGATGGAGGGAGGGAGTATTGATTTGATAAAAACCGAGTTCTTTTCTTATATCTCGAAAAGTATGGGGTTTACTGAAAAATGAGTTTTGTAAAAAATTATTGTACATTAAATTTACTACACATAGTAATTTAACTTTTCTTTTCTTGACCATACAGTTTCTGAGATATGGAGGTGAGTGGGGTAAATATTTCAACTCTATTGGTTACGCATCTGTATGATGATAAATAATTCCTATAGAAATTTTCTTAAAACATAAACAAAGATGTTTATCTTCAGATAATGTAGTTGAAGATGGGTAAAACACCCCAAAACGTTGTCAGGTTAAGTGAAGATTTTTTAAGAAATATTCTATATGATATATTTTCACCTCATCATCTAAATGTATATGAATAACAGTATTTCGCATTAAAATGTATTAGAACTACAACGTATTTATTAAGGATAGACATAGTTATAAATTTTGAATGAAGAATAATGAGTATATAAAAAAAGCAGTTGAACTGGCTTCCTTGAAACTGACAGATGTATGTTTCTCTCTGTTCTATAACAGTTATAACAAAAAGTATTTCACTACCCATAAGAGTAGGTGTTGGACTTAACTTATGAGCAATTACCACTTGACCGAATCAGTAAGTTGTACTCTTTCGATGCAGAATATAATCCATTTCAATTTATTATACCGTACCTTTTTCATTATTAGGGAATTATAGGGGGAAATTAAAGAAAAAGTCTCAAAATTTTGAGGTTTTTTGGCTGCCTAAAGCCAGATTTGTAGAAATTGTTTTACATTTTTGTTCTCATATACTAAAAAAAAAAAAAATACTACCTTTTTTGTCTTACAAACCCAGATCAGGCTGACCTTAGGCCTAAGTTGAATATTTTATTGTATTTTAATCACTTGGTCAGAAACAAAAGTTATGGAGATATATCGCAGTTTTAAATAATTTATCTGCCAGTAATATTATTATAATAACAATATTCTGAAGAACTGATAACTAAATAAGTAATTATTACTAATTTATTTCTGAAACAGACGATTTTCGGAAGGTACTAACTGAGGTAATTACTACTCTGAAAAAATTCATCCCCCGAGGCGTGTAGAAGCAAACGGAATTATGGAATGAGTCTGGAAAAACCGAATTATTGTGTTCAGATAAATTAATTATGAATTATACATTACAATGGCGCTCATAGCTGTTTTGAAAATTATTGAATCAAAAATTATTAGTAACAAAAAATTAGTTTGCTTATTGATATTGTTCTTAGGATTTATATACTGAATTTCGTTTGCGACCGTATAATTTTTAATTATATTTAATATACTGTAGTCTGTGAAGAATTTAAATTTAAATTTTAATGCTATGCTTGTTTTCTTTATCAAAATTAATATTTTGTAATTTGAACTCCTTTGTCTTTAAGTGCTAGATCGAAAAATTCTAAAAAATCTCACAAAATTTTTGAAATTACTTCCCATATTTTGAAGTAATTTCCTTAAATTGTGTTCATATAAAAGATAACTACATATATGGTACTTTTTCTTTTTAAATATTACTAATTTTATATTAGTATTGTTTTGTTTGCTTAGTTTAAGTTTTTATTAAGTTTGGGTGTGTATGATTTTATTCCTGTCATATTTTTTTTTCCTGTAGTATTTCCTTTTACTATTATTTTTAACTAACATATGAAGAAAATATTGCTATAAAGATAAAATTATAATCATAATTAATGTTATATAGTAGTATCTTTATGTTTACATGTATGTACTGGTGGAATCTGATGCAATTAACACGATTCCCATTTTAAACTAATCCTCAAATATCCTCCGAATTTCGGTCAGATAGGACGAGCCGTATTGAAATACCTTTACGCATCCATAAGCGAAAGTAGGACGGAATCTGATAAATCTATATGAGACCAACTAGATACCAACTTGCGCAATCTCCGAAAATTTTATCAGAACAAAATTAATGGTTAGATCGATAATGCTCTAACACAGATTTAACTACAGACAGACAGGAGCAAATTTGATTCTTGATGCCTAAAACGTAAAATACGAACGACGATTTTTTTAAACAAATATGTATGTTTTTTAGTTTTCTATATGAATACAAAGCGTAACTAGCTTTGGTTGAGAGGAAGCAAAGAATCTAGTTTAATACTTTAATAAGTTTGTTATACTTGGATAATTCGGTTTCAAAAAAGTTTGAATAGGTAGATTAAAATTAGAACATAAATAAAAAAGCTATTTGTATGGAGTTGTCTAAGTGTGCTTCAGAGATTTTCTCGAGGGCTTTTTAAATTAAGTTTTCAAATAAGCGAGGAATATAAACTTTTGATGCCTCCAACTTGAGTGTCCTCTCCAGGGTTATTTGCATTATACAGTATCAAAGTATTACATCATCAGTTATTATTGTTTTTATATTCTCTGCTTTACTTCTAAAAATTATCATTTCTTTTTTTATGACTACTCCACAGTAAGTTGTTATTTTATTATCAATACGAGAAAAAATATTGTAATATTTTTTATATGTGCTATATTCCTTATTTTTCAAACTAATTGCCAATGGCATTTTTAAATTTATCTTATTTATGAAAAATAAATTATTCTTTAAGTGAGGCGTTCAAAATTTTATTGAAAAGTTCAATTAATACCATTCCAAAGATTTTTTTCAAATATATTTTACAGTGCAGAATTTTAATAGAGTTATAATTGTGCTTTTGCTGTTATAGTCATTATGATTTATTGTAGTAAATATTGTCATAATTTTTTTTACCTATCCTGGGATATATTCACATCATTTGGGGAGGGGGAAGGAGTAGAGAGAGTGTTTATTTCCTCGTTCCTGTTCCCTCTGTTGGCTGTATGATTGGTTGTTATTTTTCAGTTCAATGTCAATTTCCTATCTAGTTATTTTTCCATAGACATTATTATCGAAAGATCAGTAAAATCGATATAGAGAGCAACCGACGTTTTTGTTAAATTGTGTAATATAGCGATATGTTTTCAAGATTTCCAATTCACAACATAAGTCACGACCTCTCTCTAACTGAGGTATGCACAGATCAGGTTTTGACATGTGGTGCCGTAACATTTCAATATTCGGCAAATGATCGTCTTACTTACGGAACAGAATTGATTGAGTGTTGAAATTGACATTCGCAGTCTTCTTTATACCATTAATGATGATAGATATGTTTTCATAAAATTGTTAATATTTCTCCATACCCCACTCGTTTTGTGTTGTCGATTAGAGCACTGAATAAACTAAGTACTTTTTTAATCATTGTAAATATTTTCAATTCATAGGAAGAATTTAAAATTTGGCCAGTGGTTTTCCATAATTTGATGAAAGTTGTGACAATACATACAAAAATAAATATATGTAGACTAGTATATATAGCTTCCGCGAATTTTTATTTGGCAAATAATAATCTGACTGCGTTTCAAGGTCAATGATTACGAATAAAATTTATAGGGTGAACCATTTTTTAAATATAGGTCTTTACAGGAAAATATATTAGCGCGTATATTTCCTCCCTCTCTCTAGTCTAGGAAGTATCATCCACCAGCATGGATTACCTCAAGACGAACGGCGTAAGGGTGACCACGGTGAAGACTGACTCCATCGTCTCTCTCGAAGACCTTTTCGGTGAAAGACGAAAACAGAAGTATCTCCAATTCCATTCTCTACCTTGGTGTCACACTGAACAGGCACGTCAGGGAGAGGCAGAAGCTCACCAACTGTTCACATCCCTACGGCAGGTCGTTAGAGGCACCACACTGCAGAGGGTCAGGTATAATGCAATCCAAGAACTCCAGTTCTCCTCTTTGCCGGAGTTCATATGCGGACATCACAAAACCCTGACAATTTCATTAAAATCGGATTAACAATAGTAGTTGTTATTAAGCCCTTCACATGAATTTGACTAGAGGCAGGCAAAATTATCTTTTTATAATTATGTATACAATTTTTTTTCTTATATACTGCTTAAATACAAATACAAAGCCTACGGAAATGAGAAAGCAATAATTAAAAATATTTTTTCAAAGAGATTATTTAAAATCTTTGATTACTTATTTTATATGTTATCATTTAAAGTTGTTTCGTTATCATTCCATTATAGGAATCATTAATTCCAATAAAGACGGATCTATAATTTAATATACTATACTTATAAATGGCAGATCTAGGACCTCCTTTAATTAATTCTTTCTTTAATCGAGTTATCTGGGTAGAAACATTAGTGCGTCAGGACCAATGTAACTTCTTATTCTCCAATTAGAAAAAATAATAAAAAAAAGAAATAATTCAATATTTTAATAAAAAGAAGGTTATATATTAATTATCATAAATTGTAAGTTAATGGTATTTTTTTCCAGTATCAGTTCTTATTATGCCTAATTGCCTAATGAGAGGTTTGTATTGGAAAAGGAATAAAATAAATCCTATTCCTATTATAATATTAATTTCTAACAAAAAATTAAATAAACAACCATATTTCTATTTCAAATCCTGTTATTGAATTTATTATAGTTTATGGACTTAAATTTTTCCAACATCATAAGTAGTTTCCATTTTATATGGAGTCAGATAATGTTGAATGTAAATACTCAGTGAAGAGAAGGATATATGAGCCGCAGGTTGTCAACCTGGCCGAGCGGGAATTAAGCAACGTAAGCGGGCGGCTCTTGTGCTATTAATTTACATCTCTCCTAATTGCTTCGTCGGACATTTAGCTTTAATTTAGTTTAGCTTGTCTATTCCGTTTAAATTATTATTTTGTAGCGGGTCCACTCTATCATCCCTTAGGGAATCCTTCAACACCATGCCATTTCTACTCCGAAGCTGGTTTAACTTTGTTTGTAGTAGCTGATGAATGTGTGAGTTAGAAATTATTCCTGTAAACCAGATTAATGTTTGTGAAACTACATAACAAGCTTCTTAAAATGGGTTGTTACTGTTGTCATGCTGAAATAAAAACACTGGCGATATCTGCGTAGACAAGGGGTGTTACGGTTGCCCTGGTGAAAAAATAACACTAGCGATTTGTTTAGACGAGTGGGCTTGGTATCAAACAAAACAAAAGGTGACAGTGTGGTTATTGAGCACGTTACGTTTGTTCAATATGAAGTGGTGATAGTTCATCAGGCCCCGTGTCTTTACTGTTTGTATCAAACTATCACCATATAAGAGATGTTTTGCTAAATTGTGGTGTCTTACTTCAATGGGCGGTCATTAACACTACACGTGTGGATACAATGCAGTGCGCTTTTCTTCAGCCCGTCCTGGATAAGGGAGTGGTGGCAGGGGTCATCTGGATACTTCTGGGTAAGGTGAGACGGTGCCCGAAAAGGGGATATCGGACAACCTTGTGCTTGTGTTCTGCCAGGAGTACGCTCTAAGACTGACTACATGTGGCTCGAACTAAACTTTATTTTATATTCCTCTTTTGTATAATAATGTAAATTTAGTTAGTAAGGTTAAGCTAGGGCATTTAAGTTAGGGTTAAGTTAACCTATAAGTTTGGTTTTTTGTATTTTTTTTTTTTAAATCATAAGAATTCATTTTTTTCATTCTGTATACATATATTTCTTATTATTATTAAACTTTTGCACATATAGTTCTGCTGTTCTTTCTTATTCATGAACACTGCTTTCAACTCGTTAATTTTCTTTTTTTTGTTGTTCACTGAATATTACGATAATTCCACAGGCGGGTAGGTATCACCACTACGTTTTCCGTTATCTACATGTAAAGGTATTGGCCAGTGGTCATAATTCTATAACTGTTTATATAGGGGTATATTGTACTTATATTGTGGGTGTATTGAAGTCATCGTTTCGGAGTTTTCGTTTTTTTCAAGGAAAAAAATTAACGTGGCGCCTATGGAGCAATTTATTTATTTTTTTTTTTTTCGCTTTTGCGATTATATTTTTTTTTTTTTTACTGTAACTCACCCCCTTCTTCGCATGGAGCGTGGGCAAGTATAAACGATAAGTATATAACTAAAGGTAAATCAAAATTTGCGATTATTGGGTGGTGCGATTTTACTTCTTTAAGAACCACTGGGGTAGGTGAACTGTTACTTTTTGAGATCTAATATTATTATCAAGTTAAGAGCAATTTTTTTTTCTCGAGTCATCCATTGTTTTTGTCTTCGCCGTGCTATAGTTTTCTTTAAAATATCCTTCCTGATAAAGTCGAAACGTATGCTAAGTATTTAATTCAGTTTTGATGTATTGATGATGAGGATAATGCTTTAATTTTATTCAGGAAGGGGGGGGGGAGAAAGCGCTGGTTGACTCCCGCCATAATTTAAAACGTTTATCAAAATACTCTCTCCCTTTCTCACTTCTATGGTATTAATTTTCTATAAAACCACTCTACATTTAAAATTGTAGTTTATTTGATCCAAAAGAGTATTTTCGGGGTGTCGGAAAAAAAATATCTCATGACCTTTGTTGTAGGCCATAAGTTTGTTATTTTCGCTGAAAATAAAAGAACAGGAATTTATTTGTTTAGTAATAACTTATGTTTCTATTGTCATGATGAATATCAGGTCTTCGTCCATTCGTTCTTGTTAAATGACGTAAAACTTGTCATCAACGCCATTTATTTCTTATTTTATTTTTGTCATTCAATGTAATATTTGTGATAGTATATTATATGATTTTAAATTTGTTTATAATTAGTAAGTTTTTTCAAATTAGTAAATTTCATCTCGGTTATAATGGAGTGGTACAGACGTTTAGAGAACAACCCATTGGTTGACCCATCTCTAATGACGTTTTACACTAGCAGGTCTCGTGGCCATCTTCTTCTAGGCGCCTCGGAGTATTGTCATAAATTTAAGAGGAAGCAACTTTAAAAATTTAAATAATAATTCTACTGTTTTATGATTTTCCCTTAGGCCTGTTGTTATCAGGGCTTAATCCAAAACTATTGAGGTGTGATGTGATGTTTAGGAATTCTGAAAGATATCAGGGGTATCAGGTCTTACTTTCAATGATAATATCCTTTAAATCGTTATAAAACGTGGATATCAAACATATTTCGTGTGTTTAAAAAAAAAGTAGATTAATATATGCTTTTCTATAATTTTTGAGGTTCCGCTACAAAAATAAATTTCAAACTGTAAATTGAACTCTATGAAAATTTGTGAAACAATTTTTAGTTAATAGTGGTATCAATATAAATATAACATTTATAAAAATATCAATTCCTAGCAAATACTTCATAATTTTTACTATTTTCTTTCAGTGGGATTAGCCGAAATTATTATACATATTAAAAATAATACAATAATAAATAAAAAAATAAAATGTTCATTATAGTTAATTGTTAGTTTAGGTTGGACTGTTCTAAGGATATGATAACAATTTATACGGAATAATATAATATTCTTGCTATTAAGATTTCAATGAACAATTCCAATCAAATAAATTGTCGTAGAAACGAATTAAATTAAGGGCTCCGGAAAAGAATATGACATTTTTAGTAGAGTAGTTTTGAAAAAGTCTACTATTTAATTTTTTACATAATTCATATTCCATAATATTTTATGTGAATATGTTAGAATTATGATATTTGTGAAATAAACACAATAGATACCTTTCCAGAAAAAAAAAATAGAATTTTTGTTTTTGAGTTTCACAAAATTCGAATTGTCTTCAAAATTGAGGCTTTTCACAGATTTTTCCCAAGCCATTCAAATATTCTGAAACAAGTGCATTATTAATTTTTTTTTTTTATTTCAAAACTGGAGTCCTCTTCTGTACTGAGACTTTTTTTATCTCTACTTGCATCATCATTAATTACGATGCTACAGAGTTGTTTGTAGTTCCCTTGAGGAATAAAGTTTTGGAATTACAATAAAACTTGAATAGAGCACTCCACATGAATAATAAATTGTTCCGTTTATGTGGCATGATACGCTCTTGAATTCACAAATGAGAGTTTGAAAGTGGCGTAGACATTAACAGGCTTTTAAATGTGAGCAGTAAAATAATTTACTAATGCTTCAGTTAATGTGAAAGAAATTAATTGTAATTTATTGGTTAAAAGCTTTTTGGGGTGGTTTATTTTCTAATCTATTTAGTGGATTTTTTTTTAATACCGAATTTCCACATCCAACGACTAATAAACATTCATTTTGCTGTATGGTATTAGTTTTGTTATATTTTTAAATTATAGGTATTTAGGAAAAGATATGTTGCTATTAAACACAATTTTAAATAAAAAAATTAGTTTAAATGGGTACCTTTTCTAAATATTTTAAACATATAAGTGACTACGTACAATGTATCTTTGGAATGAACTTTAAACTAGTTTCAGGGGATGATAAGAGTTATTTGAATAGCAATATATGTTTATTATTAAATAGTACTTTTTATTTTATTTTAACCACTTATAATAGATATTAGGAAACCATTAAAAATTTCAGTTTTATAGCCAATCCCATGACAATGATTAAGGGCACGCCCTATACGACTACTGGTCTCTTCCTATGGATTATATTGATATGCCATTTAGCCTGAAGTCATACCCAAAAAACATTCTATATAACAAAAATATGATTTAACAAATCGAACTAGTAGTTCTCGGAATTAACGCGTTCAAACAAAAAAATATTCTTTAAATAATTCAGGTAAATAGTTTTTTTTTCTTTCTTAATTTATAGCCTAATATTCCGTAACGGAACAAGACCTTGCGATGCTTTTGGTTTTTTTCCATGTTATAAAAACAAAATATATATATATATATATCCGATTTCGTTTCTTACCCTTCAAAAGAAGAGGTATATTCTATTGTTGGTTTGAATAATTAAAAAAAAAATACTTCTAACCTTAAAATAAAGATCTTAAAAAAAAAAAAAGTGATATATCCTAGAACAATAAATAAACTTATTTTTAGAATATCATTAAAGAAAATCTTAATTGTTTTGAGCGGTGTGTCAAACTTCCTATACATGCCTGACTGTAACGACATAAAGGCGCCCCAGTTCAAATGTTGGGTGCAATATTTAGACGCCAACCTAGAATTGGAAGGGTGAGTCATTGCTCAAGTTCACGGCTATTGCCTCAGCACAGGCGCTTTAAGACTCAGCTATACTTGAGAGTGCGAAAGGACGATGTTGACTGCCTGTTTTATGGGTCTTTTTTCAAACGACCCGGGCGGGACCACAGAATCCCTAGGAAAAGTTGCGCCACAGGTGCATTTTTAAACGCCATTTGGAATATATGACTGCGGTAAAAATTTCGATATAAATAAATGTACTTAACTTTATAATAAAATTTTTTATTTTTTCCCAAACTGCATAATTAGTTCTCTGATGGAGGCATACAAGCCGACAAGTCACCATGCATTAAAAATACTCATATTATCGTAAAATTATACTTCTGCGTGTTTTCATTCCTGACCGTAACAGCATTCAACATCTCCCAGGTTATATCTGCTGTATTATTAACATTAATTCGAATTATATGCCTCACCCATATACCGGAAAGGTCGAATTTTATAATAATCTTGAATGGTTCCAATTGATATATATATGTATTAATAAAACACACCGACGTTTCGGAGTACTCCATCTTTCAGTTATTTTGTACAAATACATTTAACTATTTCACAGATTCCTAGTTCCTACCTGTGTCAATATCCATACAATCTACTTTTGATAATTAAAAATAAAATTAAATAGAAGGAAACTACTAACAAACTCGATTATCTTTGTCACACTGTATGAAAGGACTTGTGTGATATGGTAAAATTTGTGTTTACGAAGGAGCCCTGAGAAGCGAAGGAGTACTCCGAAAGGTTGGATTGCTTTATGTATATATATTAAAAGAAAATAATTTGCTGTTTATAAAAATTAAGGAAAGTACGTATCACTCAAGATTTATATTATAATATTTATTTATATTATCTTAATGAATTACATTTCCTTGAGGTTAAAATTCGATGGAAAATTTATTTTTAGGCATTTTAAGAGCATAAAAATTCAGTCTCTAGATATGACACACTTTTTATTTTCAAATTGACTACAGTTGGAATGCCTCTCCTTGTCTCACTGGAATGTCAATTGTCCCGGCATTGTTTAGCATGTTATTATTCAGTGGCATTTTAAGAAGTGAATAGTACAGAACGGAATCTCAGTTTAAAGAAACATCTCACGTTGCTCGTCGATTGCTGAGAAGAATTTTCTCCAGCAAGGAAGCTCGGCGCCTAACCTAAGGGCCGCACAGGTATAGGGCTGCACCTGGATTGGTCACCTGTCCAGGGGATAAATCTACGGCTTGCCCCAGCGCTACCAGCTTCATGGTCCATTATGGCTGAATCATTTCGGTCTACGGGGTATAAATTTTCGAGTGTCAGCCTCTGCTTCTCGTTTGCTTTTCAATGGACCATTCTCTTGTAAGCTCTGCTCAATTGAGTTGGTCCTTTTATGTCCCACGGTTGGGTGCTATCTTTTTTAGGTTTTGTCATTGCTAATAATATTATTTATTTCTCATGCTATTGTGTACTTTTGTTTCAAACTTTTTACTAACGAAATTGATTTCTTAAATGTCAATTTAATACCACTGGTAACAGACTCAAAACTTATTATGAAAAATATAAATCTAAAAATATCTATAGAAAAAGGAAACTTTAATTCACATACATGCTATATATACATATCAAAACACATTAAAAGAAAAAAAATGAGATCATTGCAGAAACACTTCTATGGAATAGAAACAGATAAAACTTGGGGCTTCCCGCATAAGAAAGCTGTTTGGTTAGCAAGAAGCCTTATAGGTCAAAAAACAATTACTAAAGATGATGGGACATTTAATGTGAGCTCAAAGAAGCCATAGGTAATCTATTGAAACAATGTCTTACCGATCGAAAATTTATTATTAAAGAGAAAAGTTTTTAAAAATATGTTTTAAAGTTATGGTTGCAGAGGTAATGAAAAATCATTCTTGAACTAAAATCTTTATTTACATATTTGCTTTGCAAAAATGGAAGACCAACGAGCGCGGTTTTAAAAGTTATATTTCCTACTTTAAAACTATAATATTCAAGTTATTCTCAAAGTGTTAACAAGAAACTGATCTTAGCATACTTCGTTAATTTTCTTTATAATGGATTAATGTTCTGATTTATGATACAGATTGTGATAAAACTTATTTTTATTCGTTAATATCGTCTGAGATATTTAATACTCATATAGAAATGGTTTCACTTTAGTATAAATAGTAGGGATTCTATGACATGTTTGAATTACCCTGTTCTCAAGGCAACTATCTGATATTTCTATTTACACGAGTTTTCTCACCGTATTCTGTGTCAATTACAATAAAAAAGTGTTTGCAGTATTTTCGCCAATAATGTATTGATTAATTTTTTTTATATACTACTCAGATTATTCCATATTAAACATTTGTACAGGGCTTCAGTACATCATTGTTGATACTGGTTCGATTAAGATTTTTTTTGTTTGTTTTGTCGAGAATTGAAACATTTTTCAAATGATTAAATAGAATTTCCTATAAAATATGGACTCAAAAAAGTGATAGCTTAGAACATTGGGGCGAGGATCCACAATGTTATGGTTCGATTCCCACCTGGAACAGTCTATATTTATTTCGCGACAACCACAAGAAATGAATTGTGACATTCTCACTCTAGGGCTGTTCAGGTCTCAATGGAGGAGATGACTTTTGGCAAGTTTTTAATATTATCATAATAATAATTTATTAATATACCAAGTGACTCAAGTATATATGTGTTCCTAAAGATTTGGTATCAATTTCTATTTCTGTATGTGCGTGTGTATTTTAAGTATTAAGCATTATTTTAATGTAATTTGAATTAATATTTAAAAAAAATCATCATGAAAATCTTCAAATCACAAAATCTTATTTTGTTTCAACATTTGTATTAATTGCCTTCATGATTATTTTACTTTCAAAAGCAGGTATTTATTTATTGTTTTATGGAGGATTGTTCTATTTTTAATAACTTGTAACAAAGGAAAGTATGTCTTTCATAAAACAAACTTGACATGTGAAACTTTTTATACTTCTTTAGAAGTTGGTATCTTGTTATGAGGAAGGGTGATGAGAGATGGCTAAAAAAAAACTCTTCAAAAAGGCCATAGTAGAAGGGAAAGGGTTGGTATGGGGAAAAAATTGTTAACAAGGGTTAAAGAAATTATGATCGCAAAAAAATACAATAGACTCAAGGGCTTCAGGACGATAATATTGAGGACGATAATAGCAAACATTTTCAAAAATTTTTATTTTTAATACCGTACTTTTAATTACCAATTATGTCTCTTGAAGGCTATATTAACTTGAAAATAATTAACTTTACATAAAGGAATAACTTACTAGGAAAAGTTCTAGAGAAATTTTACTGACGGTTTTTATTCATTGTTTTGTTATTCACAAGTAGATATTATTGCAGATTTGTGATTATTTATTATTGTAGGTTTTTTTTAATGGTTTCGTTACGATTTTAATAGCTTAATTATTAAGAAATTTTAGGTTTGTATTTATTATCACAAGTCGTCTTAAAAAAAAAAAAGTTTTTTCTTTCATGTTTGGCAATTTTTTAAACATTTGATTGTTATTATGCAATTCGAATTTTACTTCATACAGATTATAGGTTTCCAAAGTTTCCTAAATATTATTAGTCAACTTTAAAGAAATTTTTCTCCCATTTCTTGTTCATTTCTGATTGTATTCTGGTATGCTTACTTTCTGTTTAATCACTATTTTAATTCATATTTGCACAATAGTTTGTTATTGTTTTTATTAATTTTGTTTTATTTTCATCTTCATTCTGATTTTTGCCAGTTCTTGATATCCATATGTGAATTTTAATATGATTCACCTTAGGTTCGGACTTATCATTTGTTCTTTTGTACTGGATATCATTAAGACTTTCTTCAGATAGGAATTTTCTTTTAAAATATTATATACTATTTTTATTTATATATTTTTTATCATTATTAAGAATTGAAAAATATGTGGTGCTATGAAAATCTTTTTCAACAATAGTTTTTTTTCTTTAATGGAGGTTTCTATTACATATTTTCATATTCGCCTTGTAACAATAACAATCCTAGATCCTAGGTCAATCGGATATTAATTATCAAGGCACCATTTCTCAAAAATTGCATTAAACAAATCTTTCTTTGTTATTTTCGCAAGACTTTTAATTTGTAACATAAAACCTCTATCCATTCAAGTCTTCAATTATTTACAAACAATAGTAGTTATAGATAATACTCTATGATCAAAGAGTATGTATTCATTGCCTTAATTTCTTATCTATTCAAAATAAAATAATGTTTTAATGTGTTTACTTCGATACATTATAAAATCATATCCTCGTTATTTTTAACGTATCCGCAACAGGTGAAACGAATCTTTATTTTGAAATATTGTACAAGGTTAGCTAATAAAGGTGACCTAATGGAAAATATTGATTGAAATATGGCCGCATTGAAATATAAAATTGAGTTTTTACATTGTTTCTTGACAAGTGCAGTGGGCGAAAGGAAAATTATGACATCATAGTGTTTGTGAATGCAACATGTAAATTTAGTCTTTAGTGTACCCACGCCATATGAATGTCACCTGTCATAGTTTTTTTTTCATCAATAAGAATTGCTGATTAGAAAATTATGACTTTAAAGCTATGTTTCTCTAAAGTATGGTTATAGCAATTATAACTTTGTCAAACCAAGGTGACGAAATATAGAATTAATTTCCCTCCCTTTAAATGGGCCGGATTGACAGTATAACCGGTCAGTCTGATTGACAATAAAACCAAAAAAGGACTTTCAGATTGTAATAGTCCAAGAGCCCAGGAGAAGTAAAAAGGCAGTTAATTCGTCCAAATTTTTGAATACTTTATTAAAAACTATGTATAGTTACTATTAAAAATTGATGAGTCTGCCTAGTATAGTTAAAGGAGATAAAAAGATCGGCTGTTGCAAAACAAAAAACAATTAATAGTTCATATCTTTAAAACTAACTACACCACTAAAAACCCTATAGAATATCATTTAAAAAAACAACAACAGTAAACACGCTAAAATAAAGCCCTTAAGGCCTATTTACATTCAAAATTTCCTGAGATTTTTTTTTCTATTTTTTTAAATGTATTATTTCATAAAAAATGTACTGAAAAATCTATGAAAAATGTATTTTGGAAAGTCCATATTTTAGGAACCCTTGGACGTACAGATGTCTATTGGAACTCAAATTAAAGCTATTTTAATGTGCTGTAAAGTGGTTTATCACATTTATTTTCCTGGGAGCAGTAGCTGTTATAAAAATGCAAAATATTGATTTATAATTGTTCGTAAAAAATGTTTGATTTATGAAAAAACATATCTCAGGAACCATTTGACGTGCAGATGTCTACCAGGACTCAAAGCTAGTTTAATGTACTATAAAGTATTAAGTAACGTTTATGTTTGTAGGAGTAGTTTTTATGATATTTGCATATTAATGTGAAATTTTGTCCGAACAACTATAAATCAATTAATTTTTTGCATATATCAAGAAAACTGCTAAATAATAATGTAGAAGAGAAATGTCATATACTGCTTTAAAGTAAAGCAAATTAGTTTTAGTGCTGTATATGAGTGCTGACAGATATCTGTACGTCTAATGGTTCCTGAGATGTATTTTTTCTTAAATGAAATATTTTGACAGAACAACTAGAAATCAACATTTTGTCAAAAAATAAGACCCTAACAACATAAAATATAATAAACTAAAAAAATTAAGTGATAAAAGCAATAGATATAATTAGTTTAAACAAAAAATCATAAGAGTATACACTACTTCAGTTTCGAGGAGAAATATGGGTGTACGGCACCCCGTAGATTCATTGAGATAATGGACATACTTCAAGCCATGGCCATTATTTCAGTTTTATAGAGAGTGCGACAACTCTGAAAAGTCAGTTTGAGCGTGATTTGTCATCAAGATGTGATGGCGTTGGCTGGGCGTTAAAGCATATTTCAGCTGCTGTGTTTTGAAAATTGTCTTTATATGACAGTAGAGCCAAGTACGCTGGAACTCTTGTTGATGATGGGGCAATTCGGGGTGGCCGTGTAAGAGCACCAATTCAGTCAATGCTACAGTAAAACCCCTAACACTTATCCGGACTGAAGCATCACCAGCTATGCCGGTTATTCCGGAGTGTAAAATAAAATAAAAAACCTACAATATCAACTCATACGTAAGGTAAACATCTATGTTAGTATTTGATGGAATTAAATTTATTAGATAATTTAAAGTAATTTTTAGTAATAATTTAATATTTATTTATTTACAATTATGTAGGCTTTTCAAACCAAGTTAATTATACCCATTACAAAAAAAAAATTCAAAAATTACAAGAAATCATATTTAATTTTTGTTGTAAATTTAAATTTTTAAAAAATAAAAACTTTTTTTTTTGATTTCTTATTTCTAGATTTCTACTATGCTTATCTGCAGTCATACTTCATCCTGCAGTCATACTCGCACATCACCTTAAAATGCCACAAGGCAATCGAAGGGATTACAAAGTACCAGATATACATAAACCTACCTATATGTATGTATTTAATTATTTATTTCGTCAGAGGGGTACGAAAAAAAGTTATTTCTCCCCCTATTGGAGCGGCCATCCCCGTTCTTTGTACCCCCCGGCCAGCGGCTCCTTGGCCAATATTGTAACCCCCGCCTTCAGCGGACCCAGCCCAACCCCTTATAATGCCATATGCCAATGGAAGGTCACTAGTTACGTTTTTTATATACTTAGGTATATATTAATATTGTTATATATATATTTACAATAAAGGAGGTAAGAAAAAAAAATTTCAAACTATGAGAGCTGTTTATTTTTTGTTTCAAGTAAACAAAATTAAAGGTAATTTATAGGATGATTTCGTTTAATTTAAGCCCTGTTAAATGTTAAAATGAGGAGAAAAACTAATTTACATTAAAGAACTTTTAATTTTACATTGATATGGCGATTTTAATCAAAATCGTTATAGTAGTTTTCGATAGAATCGAAAAAAAAAATGTAAAATCGAGTTAACAAAGTAGTGCTTCTGGTTGGTAGATTTTATCCAAAAAGTAAAAAGGTTGTCTTATGCCAGGCTTATTCTTGCCATTAGTTTGTAATTTCCACTTCGTACGACTTTTCGTTTGTTAGGCTGTTCAAAGGCGCGCAAGTTAGCAGGACTGATTTTTTTTTTTACTCTGGGGACCTCAAAACATGTATTTCCGTTGAAAACTCGAATTTGAAATTTTGCACCATCGCAGTACTTTCCCTTACTATATGTTCCATATGATGGCGAATGAAAGTAAAAAACAAAAAAGTACTAACATAATAAAACTAAAAATAGAACAAAAAAAGAGAGAAGATTAATTATAGAGGTACATAAGTAGTATAAGAAGAAAAGTGTACCTACAATTTATTATTATTGTTATTCTGGTTTTATTTTTATCCATTACCTTATTGTTTTGTTTTTTATTTTGGCCCTTTTGAAAGCCTAGAATTCTTGCCGAAACATTAACTAAGTTTTACTTATTTATATTCATGGCTGACCGCACTCCTGGTATAATTCCTCCGTCAACAAATTATCTTTTATTTCATTTACCTCGTGATTTAATTTAATTATACTAATGATGTTTGAGTCTTCAATAGTAGCCAGAAAGGGGGTTATTTAAAAAAAAAATGTATTTCTTTTTAACACTTTTCTAGTTATTGGTAAATATGGAGAGCCGGTTAAGTGAAAGTGTTGTTTAATGGGGTTTTACTGTATGTTTAACATGAAATGGTTCTATCACTGCTTCCTAGGTTGTCACATTTATTATAAAAAATTATGAAACAGTAAATATTTAAATCATATGATTTTAAATAAATATATATATGCAGATATGGCACCTAATCGTTTTTTAAGAACCAGAATTCCATTGGGGACCAGTAATAGATGTGCCCTGAGCTGGAGGGGAAGAATGGCATCTCATTGCTCCCTTTTTGCATTTTGCATATACCAACATTAGCATATAGATGTTGTGGATGAGGGCGTCTGCTTCTCATATTTATTGTCTCATAGGCGCTATGTCGTGCTCATTTTCATAAGGAGTGTTATTACACTATGAAATTAAGATGTGTTAGTTAATGGGAACTGTTAAAGGAATATTTTATTTTGTAAAATAGACAAAATGCTATGATTTTGTTAATAATCATTATGTGCATTATAGGATAAATTTTGTTGGTTTAATAACAAATTTTCCTCAAGGTAGTATCCTTGGTCCCATCCTCTACACCGTCTATACAGCTGACATTCCAACCAATCCTAACACTATCCTCACCACGTATTCGGATGACATATGTGTGCTCGCAGTTAATAATAACCCATTAATTGTATCCCATATCACAGCCCTCGAAGAATGGTGTAATTGGAGGATTAAGATAAATTCCAACAAATCCCATCAAATCACCTTTACCCTTCGTCGTAAAACCGACTACCCTACAGTTTCATTTAATGATGTTACTCTTACCCCTGTCGAATAGATCCGCTACCTTGGACGACATTTGGACAAACGATTAACCTGGAATCCTCACACAAGACTGAAAAGACAGGAAACTGCACGTCGATTCCGACTATTACAGCACTTACTAGACAAACGGTCTAAACTTCCAACACATTACAAAAACTGATCTACATAACTGTAATAAGGCCAAACTGGACATATGGAGTTGAGCTTTGGGACTCCATTAAATCTTCGAATTCCTCTCGTATTCAATCCTTACAATCCAAAATCCTTCGTAAAATCCTCAATGCTCCTTACTTTGTCCCAAATAAAATCATACATAAAGATCTTAATGTTCCTTAAGTAACCGATCTAGTCCGCACCAGATATCACTCCTTCCATAATAAACTCCCTAACCACTCAAACTCCCTAGTTTCTAACCTATCCTCTTCCATTCCTGACAATCCTCTGAGACGCCTGAAAAGAAGATGGCCACGAGACCAGCTAATATAAAATGTCATTAGAGTGCTACCTAAGGGTAGTTGCTCTAAACATCTATAATACTCCATTTTAACTAAGATCAAATTTACTGAATGTATTATGTAATATACAGTTTTAAAGTTCAATTAAGATATTAAAAAAAGAAAAAAAAAGACTATATTAACGAAGTGTTATTAAAATAATTCTTTTATATGAAATAATCGACACGAACTGTGGTTGCTCCGCATCTTCATTTTGTTTTATTGATACTGAAGCGGGAAAATATACCATCGATAACCAAATACACCTTGTGTTTGAAATGCTGATATTGATCATAATTTCACCCAGTGATGCATGGTTCCTGTCTGTTTCAGAAGTCCAGGGAGTGAAAAAACGATATAGCGTTACTGAGTTTAATTGAATAATAAAATTACTATTTTTTATTAACAACTTTAAGAAACTGAATGAAGTCTTTTTTTTTTATTTTAAACAAATTATTCTAATTAAAATTTGAAAAATATTAAGAATAGAATATGGAACGGGATGTGGTCTGGATTTTCCCTTAGGGCTATCTGTAGCTCAGGGAGTTGAGGCGTGGGTCTCTGTAACCTGGGAGCGTAGGTCTCTGCAACCGGTTTGGTTAGAGGTTGTGAAAAAAAAGGAAATAAATAAATAAATGAAAATAGATCTGCATTTGTCCTGCCATGTCTGCTCTTGCTCTAACTTGAAAGTACTAGGGTCGAGTATAGACCTTTACATAAACCTTAGTGATTTCAAAATATTACGACTTTTAGTACTTAATCCATACTTTAACTTTACATAGCATCAACTCAACAAAAAAATCATAGCATTAAATTTGAAGAATTCTGCTAATTATGAACTGCTTTAAGAACAACAAGGGTAATTTCTTTGATACAAATATACTTTATAAACGGCTTGTCCGATTTACCCCAGAGTAAGATGGTATGTTAGAGATTGATGTAAAAATGGCACAGTTATACAAATCTATCCATTATTTTCGTGGACGCTTGCGCAAAAGTGTTTTTCTTGTTGCTCATATGCTGTGAACTCTCGCTAATTCGGATCATTCCGTGATCCGAACACAATCCCATTAAAAAATTGGAAGATTTGATTTTATGTAGTACATACATACAATATATTCATATTATTATTATTAAATTATATATTCATATTAATATTATTAAATCCGTTTTCTTAATTTGAAATGTGCGCTTCTAAATTACTTCTTTTTTTTTTTAAGAAGAAGCGCACTTGATCGTATGAAGTAGATTGTAGGAAAGAGGTCTGGGTGGTGGTCAATAAAAGTTCCAAAATAATAAAAGAAAACCATTTGTTGTTATGGTTTCTAAACGGTTAATAAATTATTTTATTGTACTATTTTCAACCCTTTATTGACCGTTACTCGGACTATCTTCCTACAATCTACTTTTTTTTTTGTTTGAATTTACAGATTCAGTTGCTAAACGGTAAGATGCCTTTCATATTTAAAAGATCATTTCAAATTCCAAACAAACGAAAATTTCAAATTATTTTTCAGGCAAATAGTTAAAAAATAAATGTCTGAACAATGGTTAATTAATGTAAAAACATTGTTACGAAAAGGTGTTTATAT
>NW_027115162.1:467984-506091 GCF_000696795.3 Halyomorpha halys | reverse complement strand
TTTTTAATTGGTTTGCTGTTTATATATATATATTTTTTTTTTTTAATTGGTTTGCTGTTTATGAAGTGACTTTTTTTTCCCGTTGGGTAATCGGAATTTTTCCCAAATCCGAACTTCCATGGTTCTAATTAGTTGGGATTAGCGATAGCCCCTTGTATTTCAAAATGATTCAATATTAAAAAATAATAAAATTAACTGTAGGTCCTTAAAACATAGTTAATTATAGGCATACACTTTCCAATAGATGAATTCCAATAGTTGTGAAGAAGCTGTATTGATGTATGTAATTGACAGACGTTTATATAAATATTTATGGATGTAATTTTGGAATTTATTTGCTTTTAGGATTACCTGCCATTGTATGAGGAAGATTTATTTTTGTTTTCCGAAGTAACAAATTCATTAATGATCTAGCTTTAATGATATGTTTTCGACATTTTCAATTAAAACCAAACTCGTTCCTTTGAGCCGATTTGCTTACTATATTTTCTTCTCATTATTATTAATAAGCATAATATCGTGTATAGCGACTCTGATACAGGAGAATAATCCTCTAAACAAGACACAAGACATTATGCCGTATGATGAATAGAATTCCTCCTAGAGATTTATTTGAATGGGTTCTTAAGATGGGACATGTTTTAAGAGAGCTATGTGAAGTGAATTAAGCCGATGGCAGAATGGAGCCCTTTCAGGGGGGAACATCCTTAGAGCTGTTTCTATTCGGTTATTCTACCTGCCTCCGTCCTAACTGGGTCGTGAGAAAATTTTCAAACTCTCTTGAATGAGGTTATCTAATGTGACAAGGACAACTTCTTGAGCACTCCAACTTCTCCTATGTATCCCTCGGTTAGGGAAATCTTATTAGACTTGTTTGTCGTGTCTTTCCACTAATTCATCCATGTAGTATAGGAGAAACTAACTCAGGGATAATTTGAAGAAAATTATCATATTTTCAGGCTATTTAAATGATGAATCATAGTGCACATTGCTTATACAGAAGGATCATGGACCTGGGTTCATTTTAGAAACTAGTTGTACAACATATTAGGGAAGTGACGGTCGTGCGGGTTGGGTCGCAGGTCCCAGTGCGCTCGTTTCGGAACGTTGTGGGTTCGATTCCCACCTGGGGCAGTTAAACATTTATTTTTCGGCGGTCCCGAAGAATGAATCTTGATACTCCCACCTTAATTAGTACGCGGCGGCAACTTAGGTAGCCGCCAGGGGTTGGCAAAAAGGACCACCGAGGCCACTTTGGACTTGTTCCCCCACCGAATACCAGTACCAGTACTAGTATGCAACATATTTGTTTAGATTGATGTACAGTACAAGGTGATGTGCTGGTCTGGTACAGTAAAGCCACATATATAGACCCACGCTATACGAACATTTCAGGTTTTTTTAATTGACATGGGATATCGAATCAAAATATATACATTTATCAATATAAACCAGAGAACCAATGTTCTCAACTAAGTATACTGGCAAAGAAATATTAATATTCTAAAATACGGATTTTTTTTTTTTACGGATTATTATTTGTGTGTTTTCAAATATATTTTATAAATCAATATTTTGAGTATCTTTAATTGTAATTGGGTATCCGAAATCTTGGGTATCCATTGAACAGTCGAGCGAACTAGTATTATTGAATTCTTTTGAGAATATGAAAAAACAGGAATGAAACAGAGACGCTACACTTCACTCAATTCCGTGAATTGTATCCGTTAAATATAATTCTGGTATTAGTATATCGGGTAACGTGGGTATATATATAGTTATTGAATTTAGTAACGAAACTATTAACCCATTCCAGACAGCACATATTTTTGCAGACCATCCATTTTTTTTGCTTTATGTTAGCCATTTTTGATTTAAAAAAAAAAACATGTTTGCAATAGGAATTAGCCGCTTTGTACAAATAAGATGATTACACGCCGTGTGTGCAGGTAGCTCCTCTGTATGTTTTTATTACGAGGGACGGATTGCAAATCTGGTCTGCAATATAAAATAAAATACATTATTAAATTGAACAACATTTATTCCAAAAATAGTCGGGTTACATGAAATCCTTATTTTAGGTTCAGTAATCAGTACTGATGTTTCTATGTACATGTTTTAATATATTATCGTAACAACTTGCTTTGAATGAAACGGTTACATTTTTCAGTGAAAAATCTTCCGAATTCCCATTAATAAACCACAACAAATCCGCTCTTAAAACACCAAAACATGTTTTAAACAAGCCAATAGTGTTAATGTATATGTTTCATCTTTTTATTTATACATACATATATATTTTATTCTCTCTCTTTTTAATGTTCCCTACTGTTGGCAATTAATATCTTGGATGATTTCAAAATTAAATAAAAGTTTTATTATTTGTAACCTAATATTGTTGATTGTATAGATGGGAATCCGTAATCACCCGCCTGGTGGGCCTTACATGGTTAATATAACCGTTACAATTATTTATATATATATATATATTTGTTTTTTAACAGTTGATTATCGAGGGGTATATTCTCGTACAAAAGACACCCCTAACTATATACAGTGTTATAATTGAAGGGAAAAAAAGATAAAATAAATAGATAAGAATGATGCTTCTTAATAAAACAGAAAAGTAAAATTAATAACAAAAATAATGATATTTGTAGACTTAAAAAAACAAATAATTGCTTTCTAATGGTAAAAAGAAACAAGTTAACTTGAAAAAGGGACGAGAGAAGAGAAAAAATAAATAAATAAATAATAATAGTAAGTAAAATAGAGGTAGGGTGAATAATGAATTAATAAATATAGAATTTATAACAGAATATTCTGCAGCTGCCTGGGCTTCAGTCTTCGGGTTGAGGTTAGGTTTCCCAGGTTGTAGGTCACTGCTCCTTTAATTGTCGGCAACTGGGAGTGGAACTTCATGAACCGTTTTTTTATGTAATCCTCTATTGACTTCATTGCTAATTTCCGATGCAATTGGCTATTTCTTATGAACCAAGAAATAAAGTTTTGTTATTGTACATATATATTTGAAGTTAAGAGTAGTAATCAATGTTGAATGCTTGTTTAAGTATTTTTAGTTAAACTAATGTTGAATTTATATAAAAATAAAATTGGAAGGATTATTACGCAATGCACTTCTTGTAAGTAACTTACAATAATCGTAATGATGCTATTCTTTAGTTATAATTTAACTAACTATTTTCCTCTTTGCTTTAGAGTTTTAAAGACGATTCTAAAGTTTGAGAGATACTTAAATAAAGATTTGTTTTGGAACAAAGTTGATTGAAGCCATTGGAGTGTATAGTTGGAGAAGGGTTGACCCAATCAGAGCCTTATTTATACCGGCCCCGGGCTATTAATTTAGAGCCCTTCCTACGTCTTTCCCTTGGGCCAATCTGCTCTTTTCTACCTCATCATAATGCAGGCTAGCTCCTATCACTTGGAGCCAATCATCTCTAGTTATGAAGAAGTAATTTTGAATATCGCCCAATTGGGATTCGAGGTTAAACTCATGGTTTTTTGAATGAAGATCTGAAATTGTTTTCATTGCTTTGTATTATTAGTGTCCATTCCTTAGTCGAAAACCTGGCCTTTCTACTGTCCTTCAATTATATACCAATTATTCCTAGTAGAATAGGAATTTTCTTGGTAAAATATTCACATAAAATATTGAAATACTACATAATATCTATTAATAACTATCAAAAATTTAAATTAAAACTAGTCTGAATGATAATGATCAATTACGGGGGTCAACTATATTAACGAATCCCTTGCACATTCTCTTTCTACAATCCTTTCTCATTATGTCAGAAATAATATTTCCTTAAAAAAATCTTAACATCCCTTATTCCACAAATTTGGTTGGAAATATTATTTTCTAAGCAATTTATGAAAATTCTCCAAGGCATCACGAAAGATTATTAACTACTGTTCACACAGAGATCTAAATGGCTATACTGTGACTTGTTTAGAAACAAGTTATTCTCGTATCTTACATTACATGTGAGGCAATGTAGTTCAAAATGCAGTTTGTCCATTTCAGAAAAAAAAATCATTTTTTTCTAGACGATAATTCTTATCAGATGAAAGCCATTTATTTTGCAGTAACATACTTCACAGCTCTATAAAAAATTATTGACGAGACGTAATCTGATGCAAAACATTTCATTTTCAGATTTCTTACCAAGAAATAGATAAAATTCACTGTTCCGGTAAAAAAAAAAGAAATTTGTCAGATATCGGAAATAATGCATTTTGATCTGGAGCTTCCTATGTTTTCTTGATTTATTTTGTAATGTTGAGTTATCAATTTCGACCTACTGAAATCTTTTATATAAGATGAAACTATATGCTCATGGTTTCTAATTAGTTTTACAGGTTATCTAGTTAAGGCATATGACTTAGGTTCATGAGCCATAGACTCCCCTAAACATTTTGTTGTATAATTTATTTCAATTTATGACATTTTGATACATGAACACTGCCGAACCTAATATTCATAATTTGATCTTATTACTTTAATATTGTATTTTTTGTAACTTTACTTAATATTTTCAACCGTTGAAATATCATTTACTTTAAAAAATAATAATAAAATGAGCTTTCGGTACATTTTGACTTACGTGTGCCTTTTTTTATTTGGTAGTTTACTCAGACATTTCTTAATAAGATATATTAATTTGTTAAGTATTCTTTATAATATTTACTTTATATACATTATTATACCATACATACTATATTATAATAGTTACGTACATCTATCTATTCTTGAAATATTCTTATATAGATTACGTATGACGAAGATGGCAGTTAAAGATTCATATAATCTTACACTTTCAAAATACAACTAATCGGTACCAATTTCTTTTCTATTTTGGTTACTTTACTACTTTCACCTCACCATACCTCTAAATATTAATTCGATTCGTCACCTAATTATAACATTCAATTATTAAGTAGAATTGTTACAATTAGTGGCAGTTACGCGTGGAATAAATAGTTTTCTCTATTTCAGGGGAGGAGAGCCTTTCAACTAACGGTTCATTATTTTTTAATAATATTTATGAATACAGACATCTTCAGTCTCAGGGCTTATGACCTTTTTTTTAACATAACGTTACTATTAATAAACTTAATCCTGGGTTTTCCCTTCAGGAACCTTTAAAATTTCTACATTCCCAGTTGTAAATGACGTTTGTTGGAGGGACCTGTTATTTACTTTACAAAGCTTCTTTGTATCAGTTAAAAGAACGTTTAATGCGAAAACTAAGAGTTTTCATCTACTTTTTCTTGACTGAATTTCCTTTTAGTGAATAGTATAAAAAAATTAAGATATTTTAGAAATTATAGTTGTATATAGATGACAGAATTTTTTTTCTGATACCTAATATGTTAAAAATAATATTAGGATTATATTTGCTGTTTTACCCAATTAGTAATATATTCTATTAAGTAAGATTTTTTATTTTGAATATTTTTAACTCTATCATGATCAATTCCAGTCATCCTCAGAGATTTATTTTCAAATATTTGTAATTAGTTATTAATTAGATTACTCATCGGAAACATGGTTAATAATAATTATAATAATGTATTACATTATAGTTAATTAAAATACAGAGATATATTGGCAGAAACAGAATCTGTCATCATAACTTTTTTTTTCGAAGTCTGAATTAAAATATATATCAATTATGATGACCAGTTTTTACGACATCTTGTTCTTTAGATTTTTTACGTTTTTGGCGATTAACCCCTTTAGGATGAGTCGAATCGAAAAAGTACCCGAAATGGTTTTGTCTTAAAATGTCGTTTACTATCAGAATCCATGAAAAAAACTACCCTTCTCCATTGGAAAGTCCATAGTTAGGTGTAGTGGGAAGAAGAGGGGATCGTTAGAAAACCAACCCTTAAAAGATATACCCCAGTGTTATGTCTCAGCGAAAATCAAATCCAAATCTCCAAATTGTAGAGGTTCGGCAGGTGAACCTTTATATTGCAGGGGGCGGCGTCACCCTAATCTGGTTCAAAACAAAAAGTTCATGCACACGAAATGAAGGTTTGCGTTGAAGTTAATAGAAATGTCTGCCATTGTAATCTAAATTGAAACAGAAGGCAGCCACTGATTGGTTCCTACCCTTCTGCCATGCTTCTCAAAGGCACATGAGGCCCCCTTTTTGGCTTCACTTTTTCTTCCAGGTTAACTCCTCCATTATACTCCTTTCTCCAAGATATATTGTATACTACGAACAGGTGACCCGTTCTAAAGATGATATTTATCACTAAGGAAAAATACAAAATATAGTATTTATTTATTCCACTATGTTTCATTGAAAAACATGGAAAACAAATTATTGCTAACATATCTAAATCCGTTGACAATAAAGATAGTAATAATTCGTATTTTTTAGATTATTAACTCCCTTAGAGTATCAGCTAACGTAATGAATTAAGTTAGTTATATTTTTTCTTTGTAAATAGCCAAATTATAATATAGATTGGCTATATTTTCATGATCTATACCTATTAGTAAATATTTGCTAAAGTTAACAGTTGGTGTAGTGAACCTTCCCCACAGGTATTAAGTTGTCTTAGTCCAAATATAAAAATGTCCTAGGTCATCTACTCATAACCACATCACTACAGTTACTGAAATGCAACTGCACGAGTAGAGACTCGAAGGTACAACTATATAAAAATATACGGATACACACAAGTGTATTATATGTTATTTACCATATACTCATTTCTAGCCAAATTTTTAATTTCATTATCAGATTTATTAAAGCTTTAACCATAAATTGTCTACTGATGTAATTTATATATGGACACGGGACTGGTTTTATACAAGTACACGTAATAATACTAAAGAGACACACGGAAGGTTTTTAATGTAATATTAATAACGATAATAATTTAATTTAGTTATGAATTATTATCGAAATACGGACGTACAAAATGATGGAGTAGAATGAATAAATTTATCCAAATATTGGAGCCCTAAATATTTCATCTGCTAAAGTCATGGTATTGGTGTCTTGTTAACAATCAGTGTAGAGGTATTTTGAGGAAGATTCTTGCTAAATAATTTTATTTTTTCATTCCCTCTATTTTCTTTAAAATTGTGGTCAATTTCTTAACGATTGTGTCCGGTCTGTAAATTTAAGCATAGAAATCTGTGCCATCCTGAAAGGTTTTTTGAGTTATTATTGTCTGATATATTGTTAATATAAATACTGAAGAGTGTTGACTACAAAATCGCAGTGTCTATCAATGAACAATTTTAAAGAACAGTTCTCCTGTTGTACTCCTGGAGTACCCTGAAATAAAAAAATAGGGAAACGATCTTGAAGTCCAAAAATAAAGTGAAGAGGAATTAGGACAAGGGAGTGTGATTGTTATACCTCACCTGATGGTATACAGATGCTCCCTACTACTTTCCTCCCATGGGGCTATTTTGAAGAACCATTGGAGCCTTGTGTTCTATGGCTCGGTAGTTCTCTAGAGAGAACCCCAATTTAATTAAGATTTTCCAGTTTGATAATGAAAACTTTCCTTTCAGCAGTGGGGAGAGGGACAGAGGGGTGGGTTGCAAGTGGGAGAAGATATCGATACTCAAACCATTGTTGTCTTGATCATCCTATTGTACTCCCAGCTCCGATCCTATTCATGTATGGGCAAAAAGTTGGACCATAAACCATTTTGTTTAATGGTTTATAGATCTTCAGAATTTGCCCGGTACAGTTTTCCTCCACAGTTTTCCTGTATTGATTTGTATTTAACAACGACAATAATAACATAGAGTATATATATTTATTTCCTTTCGTTAAAAATATCCTAGCCTGCAATAGCTTTTTCCTCCATTAGGATTTCTGAACTCGCCATTTTACTTCAAATACGTTTTTTGTTTATTGAATTGTGGATCTCTTATTATTGAACCTTGATTATATTCACTTTATTTGCTTAACATAATCTGCTTGTAAGTTAACTCTTTTGTTTAATTAATTGCGATGAAAGAACAGTTTCATGAATTACAACTGACTATAGCCGCTGGTGTAGCCGAATCTTTACCTTACAGTATTTTCGGGAGATAATGGTATCAGAACTCAATCCACCTGATTTGTACCTCTACGATTGAGTATATTCCAGGGATGCTTGTCAAACTATGGCTCCCTCTCCAAATAAGCCCACCGATTTTCTGCTCCTAGACACATTATTGTATCAGGGCAAGATCAAAACCACGGTCGCTGAGCCTTGGAAGTCAGCTCAACCCACTGGGCTTCTTTTTTTTTTATTAATCATTAGATTTTTTTTACGATTTTCTGACGGAACAGTTGTTGTGGAACAAATTAATTTTAAACGTAAAGATAACGAATACATCTTTTAAAGAATATATAATAGAACAAGGTTGAATCATGAATTTATTGTTAGTGATAGTAGACTATAAATAAAGCTAAGTCAATCTAGGCAACGGCTTAGGGCATTAGAGAAGAAGGCTTGCAAAACTTGAATTCAAAAAGATTATTTGATGCATTAAAAATTCCAAAAAAAATTTATTGACTCCATATTATTATTATTTAAGCATTCACATCGCATTTTATTTGATATAATGCCAGATAAATACCATTTATCTAGGTTTATTGTTAAATAGACATAAAGGAAGAGGGGTGTCCTTGCCCTGTGGGAGATGGGATGTAACAGAAGGAGGTTGGGAGATCGATCCCCGGGGGCATCACCATCAGTGGTGACTAACCCGCGTCTCCATCCATCAATTTCTTTTTTTTTTCAATGATAAAAGGCGGATGACAAACCTGATAAATGGCCATCTGCTTATTTTCATTAAATGGAAATTGCCTATCAGGCCTTCCTCTGCTTCATTTGGTATTGATTGCCTTCAACAACCATTGCCGATTGTTCCCTCAGTTTTTCCCCTAGATCAATCTAAAACATCGATTATGAATGATTTACTTAAACTATATAATTCAATAAAATTATAAACTTAAGCTTTCGATTTTCTTCTACTGTTTTTATTTCTTAAACAAAAAAAAACAAACTGAATTGTTATTCCTGCTACGTTGCGCTTTGTTGGTAGTTAATATAATAGCCCAAGACCCCAACAGGAGAGAAAAAAAATGTCATTTCTCTCAAATTATTTATTACTTTACTAAAAACTAGATAAAAGTCAAAATTTATGACTCTACCAACCATGGTAAGGGAGAGAAAAAAATGGTAGTTTTTCCAGAAGTTACAAAAAATTAAATTTCGAGTTCTTTCTGTTAAAGAAAAAGTTGCGCGTAATTTTCTGTTAGAAAAATGTTCAGTTTTTACCTAGACTATTCAAGGGGTACAATAAGGGTCATTAAAAAATTGATGTTGGTGTATTTAACATGCACGCTCCCTGAAGATAATTTTATTCAAGAGAAAGATTGTGGGGATAGTCCGGGTGGTGGTCAAGAAAGTATTTATTTATTAAGTTTCTAGTAAATAGTTTTTTTTAATATGGTGTACGTTTGTTGACCGCCACTCGGACTATCTCTACAATCTATTACATACAGTCAACTATTAATCTTCCAATATTCCAGAAAAAAATACAATTATTTTCGCACATTTTGATAAAATGTGAGTTCTAATAGAGGCATTTAAATTCAATAGTTCTTGAGATACAGTTATTTAAAAAGAAAAATTTTTTTTTGAATGCCGAAAAATCAATATTTTGTGAATTAATTTTAGTGATTATCATGTATACTGACTGCTACTTCTACGAAGGTAATTATTATCGATTACATTATAGTAAAATCAACTAGTTTTAATTTGAACGCTAAGAGGCATTTGTATGTCTAACTTTCTGAGGTATTCATAAATTGATTTCTGAACAACAAGAAATCAATATTTGGCGAATATCATGGAAACTTTACTGCTTCTACTTCTCAATTGAGAGCTAATAGACATCAGTATGTCGTTCGAAGGGGTAGTAGATTCCATGATATTTGCTAACATACATTGATTTATAGTTGTTCGGACAAACTTTCACACTAATATGCAAATATCATTAAAACTAAGGATTAAAAAATATTGATTTTTCGTTATTTTATTATTTAAATGTTGCTTTTTAAAAAACTATATCGAGAACTATTGAATGTAAACAGCTCTATTAGGGCCCATATTTTAGCAAATTTACTTTGCTTTAAAAGTTGGTCTTTAAGTTTTTGGATATTGCCGGTAGTTTTAAATACATGAAGCTTCGAAAGAAAAATTAATGTTTTGCAACATTTTTAACAACCGCCATTTTCTATTGATCCCATCAATGGTTCGGAAAGTCATAAATTTCTATTGGTAACTATATATTATTTTCATTAAATTTAACAAAAATTGGAGTAAGCTAACATTTTTTTTCCTGGACTGTTGAACTATATGTTTTGGAGGTGAGTTATGGTGGGTTTAACTCAGGTAATTATTAAGATACAACTGTGACTTGAGTTGACTCCACAAATATCGATTTTATAATGTATATCGATTTGTAGTACCATCTAGTATTTAACATTCGGGCGACTGGGCTAGGCAGCTTTGTATTCTTGAGTCTGTAAGGTCTCTCTCCGATCTGTAGAATCGTCGACTTTAATTTAGGGGCAGATCCAAGTAAATTAAAGTTACAATGGGCTACAGCTCAATAGATATAATTTACTTAAGGTAAGTCCGGGATAGTGCAGACTAAAATTTAAGTTCGACATTGGTAGGCTATTGATGAAATCATTTTGGTGATGGAGGCTTGAAACTTTGTTAATAAATATATAATACTATTATTTCCTATAGAAAAACCTATAAAATAATTAGTTGGTTCATTGGTGCATATTTATGATAAAAATATTTAAAAGGTCCTCCGCAAGTACTTACTTACCTCATGGTAATATTTTAAGTAAATGACTTTGATTCTTCTTGTGCTTGAATTGAACGGCTTCTATATTAAGAGTGAGAAAACTGTTTCCCCTAAATTTCCGAATAGGAATAACATTTTATATTATTTACAATTGCAGTTTATCATGCATTTTTTCCTGTAAAGTCAAGGGAGCAAAGGGATGATATAACGTAACAGAGGTTAAATGAATAATAAAACTGACATTTTTTATTAAGAGCTTCAAGAAACTGAAGGGTTTTTTGAAGGGAAGTTTTTTCTGTCATTTTAAACAAACTGAACTTATTTACATTAGTAAAAACATTACATAAATTAATATGCTCCGCACTTACCCCTTTTTCATATCTGCCATTACTGCAACGCGAAAAGTTTAAGCCCTAAGTACAGACCTTAGTGATTTTAAAATTGTGCGACTGTTAATACTTAATCGATGAATTGACTTTATGTAGCAATAAATTAACGAAAAAAAAAATTAAAATTGCTTCAACATCGATTAAATATTCCCGATTGCTTTAACAATAACCAATTCTGCAGTCTATCAAAATCAGGAGGAAAAATAACATCCAATATGTACAAAGATCAACATGTGTTTGACTTTTTTAATGGTGAAGGATTTAAAGGGAAGGCACTTGCCTAGTTTTCCCTAACAGCTCAGCACTGATAGCTGACTATATTTCCTTGAAAAGCAGTAAATAAATAAAATTTGAGATACTCAAAGATTATTGTTTTATTTGACCTTCCTCTCCCTTATTCCCCGAAGTGAGGCAGTTTAAATATACCAATTTCAAGCCGTGAATATTTTTAAAAAATATATATTTTAGTGAATTTAGAAACTTGACAGTTGTATTTGTATATCCTTGCGTATTTTTAATTCATACATTTTTTATTATAATAATTCGTTTGTAAAGTTGCTATAGTGGATAAATATTCACCATTCTGTGCACTATGATTTTCTTAACTTTCTCCATAATCTATAGCTATTTGGTTGACCTGTTTCAGTGTGGAGGGTGGGCTGTAGCGTGGAGGTGGTCCTCGAGAGCCCTGAAGGAGGCTACTTCCTGAAGCAGCCAGTGGGGCGCGCAGCAGAGCCTCCAGACCCACCTGCCCCAGGACCGCCAGGGGCCGTCCTAACAACAGAGAGGTTCGCCGTGTTCCAGACATCCCGGCCACTGGCAGTGCGGGCTTCATATGGCCCCTTCTCTACCAAGCAGACTGTCCCGGCCCGAAGCCTCGTCGCAGAACCCAGCTCCAACAGCAGCGACTTGTCCTGGGGCAGGCACCTTGATCTCAGTGCCCATCTAGTCACTAAGACGGTAAGCTGAATCTTTTTTTGGTGTTTACTTCTTTATTTGTACCATACACTATTAAAATCTTGAGCCGCGCGATTTGGCCTTCTTACAGGCAGTGTTGTTTGTGAGAATACAGGCAGCCTAGTGATGGCAATGAAACTTCTTGTAACTAAGAACCATAGTACCCTTAGTTCCATAACTAGTTCCTTTGGGTTCAATTCGGCAGTATACTTTCTAACAATTCACTCGGATCGAAGAACAGTGACAAACCAATGTAGATCTATGTGCTGTTCAAAGTAAGGAGGCGTACGAGGATCTATATATTTCTTTCCCTGATGCAGACTATCCTTTGACCAAATCCTTGGGTGACTATTTAGTACCCTTAGTTCCATAACTAGTTCCTTTGGGTTCAATTCGGCAGTATCCTTTCAAACAATTCACTCGGATCGAAGAACAGTGACAAACTAATGTAGATCTATGTGCTGTTCAGAGTAAGCAGGCGTACGAGGATCTATATATTTCTTTCTCTGATGCAGACTATCCTTTGACCAAATCCTCGGATGACTATTTAGTACCCTAGAAAACCACAACACGATTCCCGACTGAGGTACATAAGGTCATCATCGTTGCTGGCTGGCCTCCAGTGTGCTGACGATCTCTTAAACTCCATGAGAGTAACTTCTTCGAGCTTGGTGTAATGGGTGTCACCGATTGTGGGTGGTTTCCGAAGTGCTGACCACTCCAATATCGACATATCGATTTTTTTTTTTCAATGTAGAAATATAAATATTTTTTAAATAGATCGATGATTTATCCTATAATTTTTCTCTGATATATTATAAAATCGATATTAAGTTGACTATTGAAAACCGATAGTTAAAAAAGAAATTAAATAAAAAATGTCTAGAAGTACAAGGTGAGAATGGAATATAAATATCGTTGTTGTAGAAATATTGATATTTTATCTTAGATATTATAATATAGATATTTGGTTTCTGATATGGGGCTATTGATATTTTGTTCTGAATATCATCTTTTACACATTTTCAAATTATTAAAAGAATTAATTTAAAACAATAGTTTATATCCAAATTTAGAAGCCCATAGATATAGATCTTTTGAATAAGCAAATCATATAAGTTACATCCTCATTAAAATCATATACATTAGAACTTAAATACGATAATTTGTAATTACATAAAAGAGTTCAATGATGAGTTCTTGACAGATATTACTTAACTTTGATTACCTATTGCTGTCACCATAGACCACAAGGTCTCCTCTGTCTCTGAAATGAAAATAGGGAATTCAGATTTGTTGAAATATAAAGTGACCAATTTTTCATTTCATCAATTTCTAATTGGTTGCATACAGTTCTTAATTTATAAAAATATTTTTCAAGAAACATTAAAACATTAATAAAGTTGTTTAGTAAGGTTTGATTTTGATTACGTACCTACATCAAAAATGAGTTTGAAAAAATTTATCATGAAATAATGTATTTTTTAATTTAGGTAATTCAGTTTTCAAAATAAACTGGTTTAAAAAAATATTTATAGATTAGGAAAAAACTTCTTTTTTTTATGCTGTTATCTAATTTTTGAAATTCTAACTCCATAACTCTCCAAGTAGTCTAGCACTGGTTTTCAATGTGACATCATCGCTTATTTTCTAGTTCATCATTAGCAGCTATTGATTGAGGTACTGTTAACATTTTCACGAAGTTTTTTTAATTAAAAAATATATTTTGTGATTTCAGGTGGAAAGGGACTGGCCCGTGATACGGGTGGTGATGCACACCGGAGCAGAACCTGGAGCACAGCGAGTGTGTGCTGTAGTCCATGCTACTCTTGGTGATGGTCGGGTGACAGGTGCCTGCTCCCCAGATAGCCATGAGGGAATGTGCTTGGTCGAGTTGGTCGTACCATGGTCTTGGTGGCCGCTTTTACCCTCCAGGCGCACTAAGCCTACAAAGGCTCCACCACGCCTTGTTGCTCTTGCTTACACTGTTATTGAACCAGTCAAGGGGCCACAGTGTACTCCTAAAGTCATGATACAAAGTCTCACACCTCTAGGTAGGTTTATAAGTTTGTAGCCACTAAATTAGGAGATGTCAAAAACATATATATGACATGTTTAAATTAATAAATCTTTTGAAGTTCGATAAAAATTGTATACTTTAGGAATGAAAGTCTTATTTTGACAAAGTTTCATTAAATAGTGAACAATAATATGTACATGATAACTTTGATTTCCCTGGTAGTGAAAAGACATGACTTTAGACCTCAATTTGGTTTTTATTGGGCATATTTAGGTGACATTGGTTGCAGTATCAGGAATCTTGCATCTCATCCAACAACCATGGTGCTTCCCTGATCTGCAGATGAGGGTTTTTGATGGGGTGCTAAAACCTGTTTTGATATCATTGAGAAACATAATCTCTGACAAGAAATCAAAAGCAGGACCAAGGAACTGCAAAGAAACGATTCCCAACCATTGGAGTGACCTGGAATTAAATGTTAAAAATTTGGAGGGAAAATCAAAAAACAAGCAACCACCATAGAAAAAAAATCATTGTAAAATCAAGATAATTTATATAAATACTCTGGTTAAAAATGAAATTACAGTTAAAACTGAGAAACAAAAATATAAACACTTACAATTGCAAAAATAAAAATAGAAATGTAAAATTTCAAAAATAAAAATGCAATACTTTATCATTTTAAAATGGTTTTATTGTTCAAATGTTGTAGGAATGGTCCAGCTCGTTCCGGCTAGTCAAGGGTACAATACGCTAAGCACTGATAATCATGTTACTATGCTTGTGCCACAGAGGCCTCTTTATCCAACAAGTAAAATTCATATACCTACTTATGTTACTATTAAACCTCCCGCACATGTGACTGGATTTATGCTGAGGTAGTTATACTATTACTTTTATAATTTAATTCTTATCAATACATATTATTTAGGGTCATTACATATTATTATATACATAGATTAATTAAATGTGTTTATATTTTGTAATATCATTTTGTTTAGATTTGAAATTTAATATATTATTTACAAAGAAAAAGAACAATTATCAAAAACCTTGGGATCACCTTAAACCAAACATTTTCCTGGAAAAACCATGTACGTGATATCTCCCGCCATACATTTTCCACCTTAAGACAACTAAATTACTTTTGTCAAATAATTTTCATTTGACAACCATAAACTCCTAGTTACTTCCTTAATATTCTCTTTCTTTTTCTACTGTTGTAAAGTAAATTGAGATCTCAAAGCAAAACTAAAATGAATTATAAATTGCTTTGCATGGTACATCTTTGGGAACCCCTGGGACACTTCCATCTTCCGATTTTATGAAAAGTTGATGATGCTTTATCCTTTCTACTGTCATAATTATTTCCTGACATCTTCCCTTAACTAAGATATCCAATCCCACCATCCATCATACATCTCAGATCTTAAATTAAAATCTTCTCTTCACTGCTGAAATACGCATGCCCCATTTTCAAACCCATCAAACCACAGTTTTTGATAGATCCTTCCTTATCAGATCCTCTTACCTATGGAATTCTATTCCTACCTCCATCCATCATTTCAGTACTCTTTCCACATTAAATTCCCACTTATTCCAGCATTTCCTATCTACCCAGTTCCAATAGAATTGTAATTGATGTTCCCTATTTAGAAACAGACTTTATAAAAACTGCTCTATTAATTCTGCAGATGTTTATAATTAGTATTTTAACCTCTTAAATATATCTATTTTGTTTTAAGTAATTAATATCAGAAGTTTATTTTTTTCTCCTCAAAAACTTAGAATTTATTTCATTATGATTTATTATTTTTCTATTTTTTATCACCTATTAATTATTTTGTTCTGTTACTCTAAGCCTCTAAAGCCTATCTACTATTTTAGTTTTATTAATCTAATGGGATTTGTCCCTGAAGAAATAAAGAATTCATTATTATTCAAAAACTAATATTAATAAAGCTTTGGTTTTTAAAAATTATTTTTTGGAATTATGTATGTAATACTACTCTGGACAAATATATAATGCTTATATATGTATGTGTATTTTTATATAATAAAATTATCATTGGAATCATGTTAATGTTATTTTATAAGCTAGTTAGGTATATGATTTTAGCTACTAATGATCAATATTTGTTTATTTAATTTAGAGCACGGGTAAAAAGTGGACTGAGGGTCTTAGGAGCTGAACTGATTTCAAAGGACGAATGGAATATGACAGTTGAAATCAATCCTAAACAGTCTGTGGCCACAGTTACAGTAATCAACAAACAAACACAACAAGATATTGTACCAAGGCAAGTTGACTAGTGTTTTGTATGATATATTACAAATATTAGCTGTTGTTTTAGTATTTTTACTAGTCTTGTTAGCCTTCCTTTACACATTGACTGCCAACTACAAGATAACTCTTAGTTCATGATCTTGGCAAAGGTCTTGGCCCAATTCACGTTATCTTCTAGTAAAAATATGAGATTACTCATAGTCAGCGTCGTAGGCTAGAATGCAAACTTGCTAGTTGGCAGTCTATGTGTTAAATTAAGAGCTATTTCCTACAATGATCAAACCATATTGAGAAGTATAAGATTCTAACTCTCATTCCTAATGTTATTGTTTAGTAATTATAATGGTATGATTATAACATATTTGTTAAAGTAGCATTACCCAATAGTTAAGGTTTTGATTTATTTTAGTTGTTTAATAAACTTGTTTGGTTGTAAAAATCTAGGACAGAGGAAGTTTTTGTCTGGATTGTTGAAGTTGCGGGAGGTGGTTCTAGTGTTTTATGGCAAGAAGGAAAACTTGTTTGGAGTGTGAGATATTTAAATGAAAAAGGACCTCATCACCATGGAAAACATAAAACACCTGTTAGAATACATATAAATAAAGATGATGTACATGCTCTTATACCTATTTCTAAGGTAGTATTCATTTTTTTTCTACATTATTTCATCTTCATTTATTCAAAATATTCATGATTTAACTTTTTTTTTTTTTTAAATTGTTTTCTCAGAATTGGGAAGTCGTTAACAGTGCAGTACTAACAGGAAAACAAGTTAGTCAAGGGATGAAAGTTGTAATGGTATCTCATGGCGGTCATTTAGCAGACGTTACATTGCAAGCTTCTTGTCATGTTCCTGATGACAGTGTTATTAAGGTATGGCGAGAAAAAGAGAAAAAACAAAAGAAAAAATTAACTCTTTTCATCAATTGTTGTTATTTTATTATATCTTTCTTCAGAGTGTGGCTGCATTTGCTACTTATGCTACTAGGTTCTCTCATAAGCAATTTGACTGAACCTTTATTTGAAATAGATAAAATTTTATTAGATTCTTAATGCCTTATCTTACTAGAGATGTTTGTACTAGTTTATAATATGAATTAATTTATACATATTTTTATAGGTGTCGTCATCTTGTAGCTCCGTTTATGTTGATGGATCCGAAGTACGTGGATCAGCGAATGCCAGTGTTGTTGTTAGTTATGGAAACCTTGCTGCATTGGCTAGTTTTACTGTCTGGATGCCAGAATTACCTGTTGAAGTATCTTTACCTGATACTCGACTCAGCCAAGTAAAAGGATGGAGAGTTCCTGATTTGAGGTGAATTATTCTAAGTAGTAACTTTCTTTTATCACTAATTTTTAATGTTATTTTCAGTGATATTCATTAGTTTATGATAAACTATGTTAGTAAACTAATTTTGGATTTATTTAATATTTTTAATACAAAATAAACTATTACTTAATATGATTAGACATAAAACAAAAATGTTAACTAATAAAAATGTATATTAGGAGTGGAAAAACAAAAAGGAGTCTCAGTATCGATGCAGGAAACGGAAGGATATCAATCCTTACGGAAGATAATACTGTTGATAAAACCACAGCTTGTCGGCTACGTTACCAACAGACAAATGTTGAGGTATGCCATTTTAATTTTCTTGTCATTAAGAGGATTTATATATTTTTTGGGGGTAAATAAGATACCCACCCTTCTTAAATTTGGTTTAAGTTTTAAATCTTATTCAAAGTACAATACCAGGGCACTCTAGTCAGAGGGAGGTTTTCATCAATATTTTTTGAGTGAAAGATTCAGCTAATTTTCAAGTTTGAGGGCTTAAGTTGTTCATCAAAGTATTGAAATAATTTTAACTAAAAATACTGGAAAAAATGTAGTATTAAATGTATTCAGTCTGAGGTATTCAGCGATATTTTGTGTGAATGACATAACAAATTTTCAATTCTGATTACTCAAATTATTCAGTGAGATTCACAAATATTAGTGGGAAGCACTCAACTACTATACCAAGTTTCATCATTCATAAACATCTATTTCATTAACAACCCATCTATCTGTTTAAGTAGGTATCCTAGTACATTCTGGCACTTAGTATCGATATAATTATTTCTTAATTATAATTGTTTTTTTAAATTCAATTATTTTTATTATTTATTATTTTATCCATGACAGCAGTCATATATTTTCAGTCTTATATTTCACCTCCCATACCTTACTTAATATTATGAGTATTATTAATATTTTTCTTTGAAATAGTCACAGATCTGGCTATATCAGTGACTAATAACAACAATAACGATGTTCTCATTCAAGTAATTTTTATTTATATAACTAATCCATAAATTGTTTCCAAACAGGTTTACGCAAGATTTGTTGCTGCAGACCATGACTCTGGGCGTGTTTCATATCTGGTTAATAGGAGAACATGGCTAAGGGTTACACAGCTAGTATTGGGGCTTTTACGGGTTTCAGACACAAGAATAGCAACTCTCCAAGGAAATATTCTACAGGGTAGAGCTCCAGGAAGAACTGAACTACAAGTGCGTTTAATACAATTCTTATTGAATTGCTTCCGTTGTTTGTTGTTTTATGTTAATAATTTAATCATTTAAATAACAATATGATGCCAAATTAAGGATCAGTATGTTGTAAGGAAGTACTGTTTCTTCAACAACGGTTGTACAAGGAGGTGATTAGTTCATGATCATGCTAAACCGCCAGATTTTTAGAGTCACCATATTATGAGGCTGGGTGGGCTCCCCAAATCCAGAGTTGACTCAACGGTTACAGTAGTAGAATAAATAATTATTTGTCCCAGTTGGATCAAACCTGGGTCCTTCAATTTAGTAGCACAGTGCCTTACACACTGAACCATCTCACTGGCACAATACCACTAACAAAGTAATGATTATTCAAAAAAATAAATTAAAAATAAAATCCTGTAACTATCAGTTAAATACTATTATTTATTATGCTTTTAGTCCTTGATTTTAATTTTTAAATACAACTCATGAAGCCCAGGCTGAAATAAAACATTCTGTTATATTATTTATTTATTTATTTCTGTTATTACCATTATTATAATTTATTTTTATCAGTATAAGATGATTATTTATTTTATTAATTCTATAAATATCATATGTTTTTCTTTGTTATTTTATCTTTCATTCTTTAATTACATATCTATTATAATATTATTTTTATTTATTTTTTTATAATTGATTTTTATTATTTATAATTGTTCAATGGTTTGAGTATTATAAAGAGAGATGTCATTTGCATAAGACTATACCCTCCATTATCAACTGTTAAAAAACCAATATACTGTTAAAATAACCGTGTAAGACCCATCCAGGCCGATCTGGTGATAAAGAAACTATAAAAACATAAATATAACTTTATCATGAATATGGTAAATGGTTTTTATTGTTGTATATTTTTAAATATTTCTATTTCTATTAAAAAGTAAAATTTTGATCTTTTAATATATAATTTTTTCTTTTTTCTAATTAATTTTTACTGAAATATGGTATATTTCTGTCTTACAATCCATATTATTATAGAATTTATTTTACTTTTTACCATCTTATTAATAAAATACTTAAGTGTACAGACTTAAATTCAATGTATAAAATAATAAAATAAAAGTGTACATACAAATAATAAAAAATAAGCATATTTAGTTGGTTTTTTTTTTAACTTGAATTGAAATTGGTGTGAATAAAAGTTTTTTTTTTTTTAGATTTTGCTAAAGTTAATAATTGAACGATATATTCCAGTCATTAGGATTATCGGACCATCTTAAATTATGTTAAGCCATCTGAAATTGTTAATTTTCTTTTTTTACTAATCTCTTTTTTCCTGTTAGGTTGTTAGTGCTGTATCAGGAAGGGTTCTTGGAGCCAAAGAAGTTAGAGTTTTGAGTGATAAAGTGACAATCACAAGGCTTGCTGCCAGTGTAGTGTCTGGTCTACAGTTAGCTATTTCACCAGATACCGGAGTCGACAATGGTTATATCGCCCAGGCTTCTGTGACAAGAAAACTGACAGCGCAATACCAGGTGAGAAAAATGTTTATTTCTGACCTTTATGTTTTAAAGATTAAAGGCCAATATGCCTAACCTCAGTAGTGTACAAAATATACACTAGGGTATTAGAGCAGCGACTGTGGGGTATTGTGGAACAAGACATTGAAGAAGAGCAAGCAGCTTTCAGACATGGAAGACTGGCCCAGGACCACATTTTTTCCTTATGAATGATAGTGGAGAAAGCTTGAGGCCGGGGAAAGGCAGTCTATGTGGCATTCCTGGATTTGAGGGTGGCTTTTGACTCAGTCCAGAGGCAGGAGATATGGGGCACACTAAAAACAAGAAGAGTGCCAGCAAATTTGGTAAGTGCAATAAAATCAGTTTATCAAGACCCAAACAGCATTGTAAGACTTAATGGCCAAACATCGTGGCCTTTCCACTTCTATAAGGGAGTAAAGCAGGGAGACAGCCTAAGCCCACTACTGTTTGTCCTCCTTATGGATGAGGTATGGAAGGTTTGTAAAAGGAGATGCCCAAGAACACTAGCAGGTTTTTGGAACCTAACTCCAGAACTGGCTCAAGCGATGATATATGCAGATGATATTGTACTCAAAGTTGACTCTGAAGAGGCTCTTTAGACTTCCTTGGATGAATAGAATGAGAAACTGAAGATAAGAGGTTTGCAAATAAACCCTAACAAAAGCAAAATTAGGTGTGTCAAAAGAGAAAACGCTGGGCTAGGGTTTTGTGTACTGTTGAACCTCTAGAACTTATAAATACTTATATGTTTCTAGGAACCATAATAAGTTAAGATGGTAAAATAGACCAGGGGGTTCTAAATCGAGTGTACCATCAGATTTTAAAAACTCTTATAGGCAAGCAAGAAGTAAGCAGAGATGCCAAAATATGGATATTTAAATCTGTGTTCCTTCCAGTCCTCCTGTATGGATCAGAAAGCTGGACAGCCCTCGACAAGCACATAGGAAGGATAATGTCAGCAGAAATGAGATTCCTCTGAAGAATAGTTGGTATGACCAGGAGAGATTGTGTCAGAAATGAAAGGATTCGGGAGGATCTGGATGTAAAATCAGTGCGAGACACAATGCAAGAGCGGAAACTGAAGTGGTCTGGACACGTCTGTAGAATGGACGATACCAGGAAAGCCAGGTGGTATTTGAAAGCAAGGCCGGAAGGAAGACGGCCTTGTGGCAGACCCAGGTGCATGTTCTCTGAGTACATTGAAAAACTAGGGGCATAAAGAGGACGCACCGTCCCGGAGATGAGAAGACTAGCCAGAGACTGGGACCGGTAGGCTAGATGGACTGAGACTGCGACTCCACGTTTGACGGCTCACAGGAGCTAGAGGAAGAAGAAGTCTTAAAGATTCTATTAAACTTAGAAATTTTTGGTTTAAAACAAACTGTAACACAAAGTTTATGTTTTTTTCCTATTTGAGCTTTGTTCTGAAACCAAACCTGTTTAGGTTTTGTAGAAACTGGGTTTTCTACTTCCTCTTTATTGATTTTCTAAATAGTACTTTTGGTATACTTACGAATTTCTAAACCTCTTTCCTCTTAAGTAAATTTTGCCAAAATCGCCAAATTTAAATTAAATATATTGAGAATAAAAAAGATGATTTTTTTTTGCATTCATTGAATTTATGGTCTATATTTTGAGACAGTCTTAATATGTACGCTGTTAATATTTTAATATAAAGGAATTATTAGTAGATTATTTTACTCCCTATTAAATTTTTGTCTAAAAATAAATTAAAAAGCACCTACTGAGTAAGTACATTTGTAAATATAGTTTCCTCAGTATTTCTTAATTTTTTTGTTTATTCGATAATTTTCTTATCTGGAAACTACTCTTTCTAGAAATATTTTGTTGAGAAGTAAGTTCCTCAGTTTAGAAAATTAAACAATATTTAGTCTTTCTTTTAAAAAAAGATATATTTTTTAAGTATGTAATATTTTTTGATTGTGGTTGCAGGAAGGACTTTTAGACATGGAGCTAGTTTTTTCGGATGGAACTACAACTTCTGTTTCAAGAATTGAGCGAGAAGACTATCAGCTAGTCGTTGAAACAGAAAGACCTGATGTAGTAGCTTTTGCTCCTCAAACACCAATGTCTCAGCCAAGGGTCATTGCAGTGTCACAAGGGCGTGGTAATCTGCTCACAGTTACGGTGCATCCTCCTACATTATGCGGTTCTAAGGTTCCATTGGCATCCACTCATGCACATGTAAGGATTCTTGTATCCATTGTAATAATTGCCATAGTTGATATTTTAATTTCTAGTTATTCTTAACAGTTTCAGATTATAACTATTTATTTTGAATGAAGCATGGTGTTCAAGTTGGATGAGGTTCTATGCAGTAAACTGACTAATTTGTTAAAGAGATTCTTTGTGTATGTTATTCCATTCTTCTCTTAGGACTCTCTTGAGAGTTTAGAGATTCCTCATGAGAACCTAGGGTTTCTCAGGCATGCTCTATTAGGTCTGAACTTCTTGGTGACAAACTTTTAAAAAAACTCTGTTAAAGTACTTCAATGTTACCTTTGGACCATAGTATTATCATGAAGTAGCATAAAACCATACCCAATATATGATAATCTTCATAGTATTTAACACTATTTATAGTGCTCCTATCAGTAATGTGTAACTCGGTACCAATATTATCATTGAGCCTTCTCTTTAACTAACTACGTTAGGCTCTCGGTAAGGGACACATTGAAAAATGAATATCCTTCATCTGGTCTTTTCCTGGTATTTGAAGATAATCTTAACTCAACTATGAATAATACACATGACCATCATATTACACACATGACTTATTTAATAAGACACAGTTTTCAGTCAATGTTTTTTCTAGCAAACCGAATTTTTTGAACTTTATGCACTGTAATGAGAAACAGGAACATTGCTCGTCTTCTAGCATTCATACTTCATTTAAACTCCTTTTAACCCTCATCAAAGAAATATGGACACATCAGACATATGAAATTAAACTTCATTCTTCATTTGCAGTAGAGAATTGGTTCCTTAAAACATATAATTCAATATATTAGTTGTCGCATCCTGTAGGAGGTAGTATGGTCGACCTGACCCTATTTTGGTTGATTTTTTTTCCATCCAACATTGTTAAATGAATCACCATAGCCTCTGATAAATTTTTCTGGATGTTTTATCTATTCAATTTGAAGCAATGAAACATAATTTTTAAAAAATAAATTAGCTTAAGAAATGATTTACTCAAAGATAATAAATCCAATGAAAAATATGAAATGAACCAAGGAAACTAGTATTTTATGGAATTTAAATGGCAAGGTATTAAATCCTTTTGTTTACATTAGTAAACAGTTCATCATACTTAACTTATCTGTAAATAAATAAGTTTATTTGTTTTGGATTGTGGCATTTCAGACGTAAAACCTCAAGTAATGTGATACTTTTGCTCAGGAGTTAACGTTATATGTATATTTTTTTTTCCAGGTGGATATTGATTTCAGTACTGGTTTAGCCGGCAACCGTCCAGAATTAGTTCAGAATGATGGAGGAGCCCACCGAGAAATATCAGCCGATCTTCATGATATTTTTATTGGTAAGTTTGCTAAGCATTCAAATAAAAACATGTCGACAATCCACTCTTGACCCACGTTTGTAAGATGCTACCTGAGTTTCATAAGCATGCTATCATTTCCTTTATTCATGCTAATACTGGATATCGGTGCTAGAGTCAGGCTCTATAGAAAGTTGTGCAATATTTTAAGAAATGTTCACACTTTTTAAATTCATTCATTATTGAGATACTTAATTAAAGCCCAAGAAGAGAAATAAATCTATGTTCGCGCTATACCCTTCTTTTTTAATCTTCTATAAAATTCCTGGAATTCGATGGTGCATGCTTTATTAGAAGTCTATCTATCTATCCAATGAATAGATTAAATATAGAAAATACAGGAAAGGAATATATTAGGTCTAGCGGAAAGTTCTGTCCATTTTCAGAATAAAACAAATCAATAAAATTGTCATACCTTGTTTTATTGAATAAAATAATAAATATCATTATTTTTTCTTCTTGCCAATTTGATGGAAATTTGTATATCCCATTTTTGAAAAATGCAAATAATTAAACCAGTGTTTGTCTGCTTCTTTTTTGTACTGTGAAAATTTTTTTATGGACAGAAACAAGTTGTTAGAGGGAGCTAGTTCAGGGGAGTATACTGGATGCAATAGTATTGCTCTGCCTAGCTCTGTGAGTTTCTGACAAATCCCAAAAGCACTATATGGTCTGCGTTTATCATGAAACAATATGATGTCCTTCCTATTGCACATTTTCAGGCACTTTCCTTGGAGTACTGTTTTTAAATTATCCAATTGCTGATAGTACCTCTCTGAATTTAGCTTTTTGTTCGGTTTCAACATTTGAAGACCAATGTTGAAACCCAACTAAAATGTCCCATGATTGATACAACATTCTAATACTCAGGCTTAACATTGGTTTAAAGGAATGTAGGGGGCATGTTTTGTGGGTTCACAACATGCCCTTTTCCTTATGATGATGCCCTTTTAGGTAATCGTATTATCATCCCCCGCTACCTGTCCAAGAAGGATTTGATTTTGTTCAGTACAAACAGAGATTTGAATAGATGTGGCATGCAAAGTTTTGATATCCATTTAAAATATTTCCACACCAATCCTAGTTTCCAAATATAGTCCAAAATGGTTTGTTGAGCTGAATTGAGCCTTTCCACAATCTTCGATGTTGTCAAAAAAAGATTTTGCTCTAACATGATCTTGACATTATTGTTGATCTTGGCAGACAGTTGATCAGAAAGGTCAAAATCACCTATTTCAAATTTTTTGAACCATCTGCATATTCTACCAGAAACTGTATATTCACCAATATTTACAATGAATTTCTACGTGCTTTTTTAGCATTTCTTCCTTTTGGAATTTGTACAAAATACAGTGGTGTGAATAAACTTTATCAGTAACCATGCATAAAAGATCATGTCTCACTTAATAGTTACATTAATCAATTAATTTTGTTTTATTCTAAAAACAGACATAACTTTCCGGTAGACCTTATATTTATGGAATTCTATAAAATACTGTTTACTATGCTATTTTTTTTTTTTTTTTTTACAGGAATACCTCTTAAAGATGAACACAATCATGAACCAACTGTGCAGGCCCGACAACATGGAATGAATGGAGGAAATGGTGTAGGAATCACTAGTACTCATCATCTCTCACTGCTGGAGATAGGAATGTATATTCTGCTAGCCGTGTTCTGCTGTGCAATAGTTATTTTTGTTGTGTCATGCGTTGTATACGCCAATCGATTTAAAGATGGAGCAGGAGGGGGGCCCCTCGCACCATCATCTGGAGGCCCTGCCCTTCCTGCTCAGAATGCACACGATTGGGTTTGGATGGGAAGGTCGACACTGCATGTTACAGATAATCCAATGTATCATGGGAATTCTTTTCACAATCCTAATCACATCGATCTACCTTCACAATCTCACCATTGGTAAGTGGTAAAAAAAATTCTGTACAAATATCTGAAAGTATAATGAATTATGTGAAGAAAAAACAAACTAACTTAAAAAATTGATATTAGTTGAAAACATTTTAATTTCATTATATTTTATTATTATTGCTCAATTCTTTGTGTAAATTGTGATTTTTTTTGTTTACGTTATTGATTAGTATGGCATAATTTCCTTATTCCTATTGAATCTTTTTTTTTATATCATTGAATATTTTTAATAGATATTTAAATCACTTTTTTGCAGTGTTAATAGAGAAAATAAAGATAACTGCATTCCACCTCCAGTTCCTCCCCATGGTGTCGAATATCGGCCTCCTGTTCCTCCCCATAGAAAGCAACCACTTCCACCGCCACCAGCACCCCAAGAGAATGGTATCGGAGTGAGAAAACATCATCACCATCACCACAAAAGGGGTAGGCAAGGGGTCGGAACTAAAGCAGCAAGAGCAACAGTTGTAGGCAATCCGATGTTTGGTGCCGGTGACCCTGGCCTAGCTCTTGAAGAGCTGAATCTTGGAATGGACTACAACCAAATAATGGAGTATTTTGACAACCTAAAGGAGTCAAATGCTTGACTTGTTTTATCTTATCTATACCCAATGGCTCCTTCCTTGAAATATTGACAATAATGCACCTGTTTCTTTGTGAATAAGTCACCGGTTAACTAATATCACCCTCATGAAAAATTATCCCTTGCTAGTTAAATTACCCATAACCTACTTCATAGCATTGCTTTTTGTAAAAGTCAAGTATATTTATTATATATTGAGAATACTGATTCCATTTTGTATTTAACTATTCATTTTAAGTTCGATGAAACAAGACCAAGACATTGTTTTATAAATGTTTAAAATAAAAAACAATAAAGGAATATTTTTTCAAATATGTCATTCTGAACTTAAAAGAAAGAAAAGTTCATCAGTGGTGAACTTATTGAATAAAAATCATTTAAGTTGTTGTTAATGAAAAAAAGAATCATTGATAGTTTTATAAAATAATAACTGTTTGTCTAAAACTCAATCAGTACCTACAATGTTTTAGCAAACAAACAGTTTATTTAATTTTTCGTTCATTGTGTCTGTAATCTTTTTAATCAGTTTAAGTGGGATTGAGTTTCATTTAATATTTAACTTCAAGAATAATCGGTGGTATTTTCCATTTATTGACTAACAATTTCTTTATCCTAAAAATTTTCCCATCTTACGAATTCTAATAATATACATAAAAAGAGATACATGTTTTCAAATAATACTCCGATTCTGAACTTTGTGCTGTTATATTTATTAGATGAGAGCCATTGACATTTTTTGTAACTTATGGTTGTCAAATAGAAAAAAAAAACCTAGTAAAATAATATAAAGCAAGTCATTGACCAAGAGTGCACTGAATTTGGTTGTGTTTATGTAGTCTTTAATATTAATCCAGTAATTTATTTTAAAATGGGTATTTATGTGTCCTTCTACCTTCTTCTAAGTAAGTAAGAGAGCCAAAGTGATATTTATAAGAAGTTTTAGCTGAAACATGACAGTCTGAAACAGCTGGTCATAAGAGAAACTTATGTACAAAAAGTAAGATAGGTTCGTTTAAATCTTTTAAAAGGTAAAAAAAAAATCTTGTCTATTTTAGCCTTCTTTCCGGGGGCAAAGAGGACCTATAACTGTTGCACTTCCTTCATTAAATTAAACAAAATAGAACATGTAAAAGAATTGAAATATCACCCTGTTTTAAGATATTATAATTTTACTCTGTTTATGATTGGTGGTATTTCTGATCAAAACATGTTAAATTTAAATCATAAATATTCATAGCGGGTAGGAATCTGTGCCATATTTGTTTTAAAGTAAAAAAAAAACTTTTGTTTCATTATATAATTATTATTTATTTTAGCATAATCATAATTGGGTTGATCGCTTAAATATTCAATTAAAAACATTGAAGGAAATCATAAGTGAAGTACAGCTTTAAAATATATAGTTATTCCTAGTTATATCCTGAACTATTTTTTTTAATTATTATTATTAAGGTTCATTATTAATTTAAGATGTTTTGAACTTTCTATGTTGGCATATGATTTAAGAATCACTTAATATCAATAATTTACTATTTAGATGAATGATTTGATGTGTGAAAATTAAAACCAAATGGTCAGGCAGTGGAATCCAGCAAGAATTTTGTTTATTATGAATTTGTTTAAAGCTACTCTTCCCTATCTAATATATAAACAGATACAAACTAAATGAAAAATACTTTTTTTTTTTTTTTTTAAGTTCTGACATGGATCAATATTTTTTTTAATCAGAAGGATACTGTGATAACTATCCTGGTTATTTGTTAAAACTTATGGCTTAATCAGAATTTGATATATTATGTGAACAGAAACTAATGTTTTTGTTCTTATTATATATAGTGCTTGTTATTTCCTTATGCTTGACTTTCATCTTTATTTTTATTGCCACTATCTACAATTAATCATAAAAACCTTCTAAAAGATTATTAGCACTTAAATCTCACTTGTTGTTGATAATATATATGTTCCTATAAAAGTAATACATTTGGAAAAAGGAAGTAAAATAATCCTTTCAGCAATTTAATTTCAATTAATATGATTATCAAAGCCGTAATATTAAAAAAAATATATATTAGCTTGGGAAATTGTATTTAATTTTACTTAGTGTACATAAGACTATATCAAAGTATATATAATATGGTACTTTCTGTAATCTTAGTATTTAACCTGTGAATGGAATAAAATATCACAATATTTATAAATATATTATTTAAACTTGGTATATTGAAGAGTTTCACTGTTAAATTGTAATGGAGTTTATTATTTATTTTATATAGAATACATTCCTATTAGTATTAGATTTAATTAAGCAGATTGTATATAATTCTGTATGATTAAAGACTTCTTGAGGAGAATAATCTTAGTGGCTTATAAAAAAAAATTTTTTTATTTTTTTTTTACTTTGAAAGTATAGGACCCTTTAGAAATAATGTAGTAAACATTGAAAGTGCCATAACCCACATCAAATAGTTGGTAATAGTGTTTAACTATTACATAACTTATGTGTTGCCTGCATGTATCTTTGGGAAATACACTTAAAGTGCCATAGTGTTTAATTTTGCACTTGCATGTTTAACCACAAGAAGTCTTCAATTATAGTTCAAACTATGGTTACCAAAACCTCCCGCTATGGATAACGTGCCTCACTGTTAATCTCGAAGGCTGCTGTTCACACTTAAGTTGTGAGCGAATTTTCTAGTCAGCATTGCACAAGCTTTACAGCGCCTTCATTTGTGACTGTGTCTAAAATGTGAGAGTTTTATTTTACCAAATGTTTAATTATTTTTAATTTAATTATATACATATTATTTGTACATATAATAATGGAATGCTGGAACTATTAATTCCAAATATAAAATATGCTCTATGCATTTCTATGTATTTATAACTATAAGGCTGATGTTTAATACTCGAGTAGGTTTTAAGATTTATCAATTGAGATATATATGTATAAACTTATATATATTATATATAAATATAAAGCTGTATTTTAAATTGTTATAATTTGCCATTTAAGACACAGTCAGATGCCATTCCTTAAATGCTTTGTGTGCTTATCTTGTGATATATTCCCTCTTTGTACATTTTGCGTTGTAATATTTTGTAAATACCAAACTTTTTTGTGTGTATAAATGGATGATCTGTTGCAGGTTTTTATTTTGTAGTCATAATGTGTTCCTTGTTGTATCCATAAGAAAAATGTGTTTTATTGTTAGCTAAATATAAATATATATGAAAGATGAAAACTGCTGATATATATCAAAATAGCTTTTAGACATTAGAAAGATGTGCTTCTATAACCCAGTTATGTAAATTGAACTGTTAAGAACAACTCCCTCCATTAAAGTATAGCTAATCACAAAAATTTATCACTATTTTTGGGTTAATTTTACTGTCGTACAAACTAAAACCCTTTATTCTCAGGTCTTCCTACTTTTTAAAGAATTTTTTGTTACCTGATTTTTATCATTTATTTCTTGAAACCGTATAATTTAATTGTTATTGTTATTGAAGTTGGTACTGAGGGTTAAAGGTATAATGCTGTAGCTTGTAATTTATAAGGAACTAAGAAATATGGAGATCTTCCATACTAATTTTGTGTTTAAACAGAACCTTAAAACGACTGCACCTTGAAGTATACTATCTATTTAAGTTATTAATTATTTTAATGTATTATATCCATGCCACTTCGATCTCAGCTTTAATATGCAGCATATATATTTAATTAAATTTTGTTAAATGAGGTTTCAATGAACAATTTTGTACTGTACTTAAATACTACTTAGGTCTGTAGCATATGTGAGTGTTGTCATGGAAAAGCGTGTGATTCAATAAAATTTGTTTAATGGGTGTTATAATCAATGTAAATGACATTTTGCACGATTGTATTCCATGGTATAAAACATACTTTATGAATTAGTTTATGAATTATATGTTTTAAGAATGATAAATTCACTGTTATGATGGTTTAAATAAAAAGAGATTATATAATAAATGTTTGATACATATCACATTTTTATAAATTTAGGTAAACAAGTTCAATTTACTGACAGATTTTCAGATTTAAAAAATTATAAAATTTAGGAACCACTAATAATAAGTGGGAAAATATTTATATTACATTATTTGTTATCAATAGATAAAAATATTTCTTTCAAAATAAATGATTATTTAGAATGTAAAAAAAATATGAAGGCATTTATTTGTTTTGACTTTCTAACTGTTGATTCTGTTCATTGTGGTGATTGATTAGAATTGTTTCATCTATATCTAATGATTTTAATGGGATTTAGTTTAATCTTACATAATTAAATAGGACTTAATTCAATCCTCAGTAAGTTGATACAACAGTTCACAAAATATTTGTATTATTTCCTACTACAATTTTGAGGATTGTTATTATTTCTGAAAGGTTATCTGTTTGCTTAGTATTGCTGTGGTGAGATATACAAGAAATATGAAATTGTTTATTAAACAAATTTAACGAAACATTTTTTTTATAAATTATTTAATATTTCGAAATTATTAGTCATTATTATTTATAATATTACTTTTATATATATTTTTTATCCATATGGCTAATTTCTTATTGATCCAAAAGTTGAATAATATGTTTTAGATGGGTTTTACATCTACATGGCTATTAAAAGACAAAATAACATCTTAAGTACACAAGATTGGACAATGAAACCAAAAATAAAATTTAAGTATTTGTTTAAATAGAATAGGCATGAACTTCTTGTACATAGAATATGAAATATATAATGTCACGGTAATTATCAGCACCTTAAATTCAGTGCCATGAAAAAGTATCTTTAAGAATAAAAAATAATGAATGATTTTTTGGTAAATTCCCCCCTCCTGCTGTTAGGGAAGCATCGGAAATTAATAAAAATCATACAAAAATACTCCTAGCTCTATGAATGAATAATTAAGGAGGATTATTCAGTGTTTCCTGTCTTGGGAAAGTTTATAATACCTGACTAAGACAAAGAAGTAAAATCAAAAAAATCCTCCAGAGAATTGAATTCATGAGGTAAATATAGTTGGGATTGGTAGTGAGATTGACAATCATTAGCTTCTGAGAATCTTTGAATTGAGACAAGAAAGGAAAAGGATAATAATAAAAGGAAGATGGTCTGAGTGTGATCAAAGAAAAACTCAAATAGTGATTAAATTATTTATATTGAGCCAACTTTTCTCCCCACATTGCAGGGCTTCATCAGGGCTAAAAAAGATACCAAAACCACAAAAAAACAACTAACATATTACTTTTTTCATTTATGTTTACATCATTTAAGTGTTTGTATCTTTTTTAGCCCTGATGAAGACCTGCAACGTGGAGCGAAACGTTGGCTCAATATAGATAGTTTAATTACTATTTGAGTTTTTCTTTGACCGCACCCAGACCATCTTCCTTTTATTATTACACACGGTCAATCAGCGATCTTCCAGAAAAGGATAATAGGTTGCTAAAGGAAAAATTGGTTAGAAGGTATGAATGAAGGCATGGTTGTGAGAGAAGTTGATAAAGAAGGCTGACATGGTAAGATATACTTTCTGGAGACAACTTATAATCTGTACCTTCAAAATTATTAGTTAAGTGTTATTAAATTGTTAGTTAAGTAAATTAAACACTAAAATGATGACTTTTTGGAAGAAGTTAAGTTCGGATAAATTATCTGTTAATAATACAATTGTGGAATAATATTTGAAGTGTAGTGGGGAAACATTTATTATTTATCTGAAACCTATTTACATTTTATCTCTGATCCAATAAATTTTTGGTAAAAATATCAATGAGGTGAGTATAAACTGTTTTCTTGGACTATCAAGCTCTATCATTAAAGACTTCACAGACAGCTGTGCAAAGTTTCTGCTGCCAATGGATTATGATAGGTATTTGGTAATTTGTAATTGATAAATTGTGACAAAAGTTTATTAAATATTTGACCAAACTGTTGCACAAGAAATGGCCATTATGCAATTCTGTAGACCATGTATGAAATGTTTTGAAGTGCTGAGTAACTATAGTACATTGGTTAAAATCCAAATTTTTTTCTCATCATAAAGAGAAATTCATTGGCACTTGAACAGTAAGGTGTAGTGAAAAAATGAAACTCTATCCTAATTGTTGGGGCGGGTAGGGGTTCAAAAAGGACCTTTACTAGCCGGACCCTGAAGAGTATTGAAGATGAAATAAATGAATAGCCGAATTTTGTTATTGTTGTGTTTTAAATAATTGAACATAATAAACTGTAAAACAAAATATTCAAATATATAAACTAGAAAAATAAAAAAGGAACTTAACTCAACATAAAACTATTGCAAAATTAAATTCAGTTGAACAAAAGAGAGAAAAAATATCTTAATATCACCGTGGGTAATTGAAGGAGGTAATCCCTACTGTGGATAGGTTATGTCTTCGTTAAAGTAAGTTCAGAAGAGCGGTATATCTGCCCACCTTGTCTTCTGGAAATATGAACCGACGTTGCTAAAATTATTAAGACGTCGGAGATGGCCAGAATACTTGCAATTAAGAGTTTGTAGTGAGGAGACTGTAGACGTGTGTGAACACGTACAGACGCTAATTGGCTATTATAGGACTAATATTTCAGAAAATTTACTCTTCTTTAAATAATGTTCATTTATATTATCTATTGTTGTTGGTAGTTTATAAGATATAGAGCTCCGAATGAAAAATTAATGTTTTTTAAAGTTTTTAAACAGACGCCATTTTTTATTCTCTCTACTTATACTTGGCAGTCTCATCAGTTTTGACTAGTAATCATACATAGTTTTAATTATAGTGATAAAAAATTGGGGTGAAATAACTGCCTATTTTCTTCCAGGCCCTTGTACTATAAGAAGTCAATCTATCTGTTTGCAGTATAAAAAACAACAGACAGCGGATTTGTTTTGTTTTTTATCTCATCTATTACATAATCGATTACCAATTATATATTAGCCGTAACACTAATAAAAAAAAAATTACAATTAGGACCATAGTAGTAATAAGCATTTAATGAACATCCCATTGAAATGTTTGGTAAACAAGGGAGAATGTTTCCTTCTATAGAACAGAAGGATGTTCAACAAATAGAATAGAAAAATGTCCATCAATAAGTGTTAAAAGTTCATAGGGAGAACTATGGCTGAAAAAGTAATGACAGAGCATACTAAGATATTATAAAATATCGTTTGCCTTTAGTCCTGGTGGTAAGTGACTTAAAAATATGTTTCTTGCACTAGTATTTTTTCCCATTCAATATTAATCCTTCTATTTATTTTATTTTTCTATCTTTTAATAAGATGGACTGTCCTAAATAAATATATTGCTAGACAAAACTGATTTTCTAATTATTAAGTTTGGCCTTTCCTTTCAGCGAATTTGTCATTATTTTTGTTTTTTGGATATTAATGTTCAACCCCACGGCTTCACACTGCTCATGAAGTTAGCTGGCAGTCTAGGTAAATGAATTAGTAAAAATAACTATATCATCCATAAACCTCAAATTCGATTAAATTGTATCCCTTTATTATGCCATTGCGTTTCCCGTTTAACTTACTGAACACATTATTCAGTATGCATTTGAATAAAATTGAGGATTGTCGACAACTAGATTTCACGTCTCTACGAATTTTAAATGTTCTATTAATCCTACCCACGAAAAAGAAGGCCCCCTGTTTTCACATAAAGATTTTAATATATTTATGTATACTTAATTGATATCATGTTCTTCTAATGTTGATAATTCATTGTGATGGATGGAGTCGAACGCTTTTCTAATATTTAAAAAATTCCACGTCAGTTAATTCCAGCAAGTCAACAGGTGGAACAGAACCTTTTTTTAAAGAATAAGAAAAGGTTCGGTTTCACTACACTGTAAGTGAACTTAAGAAACTTAATTCATCAATGTCACTTTATAGTCCATAGTTTCTTAACATTTCTATATATTTTGTGGAGCGTTGAATCCGGATTTTAAATCTACCACCATAATGAACCCGCCAGAAGGAAAAAAAGCCTAACGATTTTCAGGTTTTTCGTTATAACTAGAACATTAAGTATTTCTCAAAGAAGGGCATTCTATATATTCTATGGGGAAAACCGCCTTTTAGTGTATAACTATCAACGTCATGAGCCTAAAACTATTTTACTATTATTTGGTACACCTAGGTCGAACTGGACAGTTAGAATATCACTTTTTTTCTTTAAAGAACTGAAACGTGCCTTTTCTTAAGACAATCCGATGGCATCTCTGTTAGGTCGAAATCGAAATAAAATATATTTTATTTAAGCATTTTTCAGAAAATTGTATCCACTTCAATTCGATATCGGATATTAGTCTCGATGAAGGTTTAGTTTTTTAGTAATAATTGAAAACTGTTTTTTTCTTTCTATTTTTGTTGTAACCTCAGTGATCTACTACGTACCTATATAGAACCAGTTAAGAAAACACTTGTGATTTTTTGTGGGAAAACCTTTCCTTTATTTTTTACATAATAAATAGTTTGACTCAAAGCAATAATAAAATGGTGGAGGTGTTTATGGAAACTTGATGTTAATGGAAACTATAATAACTATTTAATGAGCTAAATGTTCTAAAAAACTGACCCTTGGTAAGTAGGGATGTCAGGTAAATAGTGCTGGAAAATCTTAGATCGTACTCCTTTCTATATTGTTGTACTAACGTCTCTCTCTGGTCGATGTTTCTTCTTATTTTCTCACATTCTTTCGAATTTTGGAGCCTCGCTTCAAAGTATACGAGCCAGTTTCAGTCCCAGGAGATGTGATATCTACGGAAAGTAGAGGGAGAAATCATACAGGATGCAATACTAACCTCCGAGTAAACCTCCAGGTCAAACCAGTGGAAACCATTCTGAAAGACCTAGGAGACTCGCGTGAAGCGAAGAAGACCAAGAGGAAGACAACGAATCTCCTAGTGAGGCGGCGTGCATTATGAATTCCAGAAACGAATAGTAGACACTGCATAGCCCTTCAACAGGTATATGATAATTATGATGATATTGAAAGACCCCTTAAAAGTATACTGAATTATATCAAATAATTTATACATAGTTTCTGTACTGCAGTTTTCCATCTAAGACACTTTCATATACACCTGTCTAAAAACTTGCGTGCGGTATTTCTCTAATTATTCGAAGGCTTCACCTGGACAGATCATCGTGTAGCCTTATCGGCTGTTATGAAAAGACGCAGGTCTTGCAGCCTGACATTTTGAAACTAACAATTTTTAAAAATAAATCTTCGATGTATTTTTTTTATAAGAAAACTTACAATTAGATGATTTTGAAATGTCTGTTTAATTAAAAATTATTCTATTGCTTATTATCGAAGTCAAAAGAATTTTTGATAGAAAAATAATATGTTTTAAGAAGATTTAAAAAAAAAAAATCTTGTGAGTGTATATATGTAGGACGATTTTAAGGTCATAACTGATGTACGGTTGTGAAGTCTGGGGAGCAGCATCTTGTACGAAACAAAAAAAAAATACAATCATTCCAAAACAAGGTCCTAAGAATCGCTGTGGATGCTCCTTGGTCTATAAGAAATAGTCTATTAAATCACTAACTGGAGTCTATAGATGAATTAATAGGCAGTTAAATGTGTAGTGGCTTAAGGCGTGGGAAATCCTACTTTCTCAGGAAAAATAAAGCCTAGGATTTATTGCTGGACATTTTGCTATGAATTCTATATTTATCTGTTTTTTATTGATATAATTATTTTTTTCTTTCTCAAATTATATTTATTTATTATTTAAAATTGTTCCTTGATTAATAATAATAAGAAGAAAAGCTTTGTAAAGCCGAAGGTTCGACGCTGATATCACCAGTCACGGGCTACACACATCTACCTATCATTCCTGATTGATTCAGCCCTTCCACCAACGCTTTGGTCTACCCTTCGAACGCTTATTAACACTTAGAAATCCGTTCGTTATTGAGCTCTACAAACTTACACGCCTACCTTATGTGCTGCAATGGTATAACTTAAATTATATTTGCCAGGTAAACTTCCCTCAATTCAGCGTTGGGAAGCCTTCTAAAATTAAATTAAATAAGATATGTGATAGAGAATCGCCTTGTTTTAAACCCGACATTTCAATAATTATAATATTGAAAATAGTTAAGAGTGTCTTTTACACGAGACTAAATTCCAACATTATCAGTTTTTAAAAGAATATCAAATTTTTACAATAACCACATAGGTCCAGACTGCCTAATCTGATGTTAAGAACAGTAATACGAATAATAACTTTATCCCAAAAAGTTATGCTGTCCAACTGTATTAGATTGCAAAATACTCAGCGTACTTAAATCTAGTCAGACAATTTTTTTAGATCTTATAAAATATAGACATAGTAAAGTAAACTTCTAATATATAATATAATATCTATATATATGATTTTTTTGTTTTATCATTTTTGTTCTTTTATATAAATAAATAACCATAAAAACAAGTTATATAATATTCGGGTGCAAAATAAGTTTGTAGCGTTTTTCAATATGTCTATTTAATCCTCTCTGTATATATAAAATCATGTTTACTTTGTCAATAATGTTTACACATTCTAAAAAAATAGTTAAGGTGCTTTTATGCATTAGTTTCAACCGAGATTCCTTATCTTTAAGTGGTATTTTTCTTGTTCAAAATGGAAGAGATAAAAATTCATTTTCGTCATTTAATGATTTTTTAATCCCGAAAAGGAAAATCCACTGCACAGACGGTTTAAAAAATTATTTGCAGTGTGTAGGGCGATGATACCTTACCAGAAAGCGCCGTCCATAAGTGGTTTGCTCGGTTGAAAACCGGAAATTTTGACTTGGAAGACGCAAAGCGCTCGGTCGTCCTTCAACTGTTGATGATGACCAAATTCAAGCATTGGTCACAGACAACCCTCACTCTACGACACGGGATATCGCAGAACTGTGAACTCAATTGGAACAATTAATGGCAGCGGTTGAACAAAAATGTTGAGCATTGGCTAATCGCAAAAACATAGTTTTCCATCATGATAATACCCGTCTTCACGTGTCTTAGCAGACCCGGCAGAAATTATTGGAGATTGGCAGGGATGTGATCCCCCACCCACCCTATTCACCTGACCTTGCCCCCACAGATTTTCACTTATTTCCCGCCCTTCAAAACTTCTCTTAGCGGGAAACACTTTAATTCGCTCGAGGACTGCAAAACGCACATAGAGGAGTTGTACAAAAATCTGAGAAGTTCTGAGAGGACGGAATTAAAAATTACCTGAAAGATGGCAACATGTAATCGATCAAAATGGGTCATATATAATTGATTAAAAATATTTACAAGAATCTGAAGTTTTTATTGAAATCACTAGCAAAAAACGCTACGAACTTATTTTACAAACAGATAT
>NW_027115162.1:467229-467644 GCF_000696795.3 Halyomorpha halys | reverse complement strand
TGTATATAGTTGACAGTAAGTTTGAGGTGTATATAGTTGACAGTAAGTTTGAGGTGTATATAGTTGACCCTAAGTTTGAGGTGTATTTAGTTGATACATTTTATTATTTTTTGGGCTCTCATTATTTTACATTTTACACCTTTTTATGTTGGTCTTTTTCTTCTTTTCTTTTTTTTTACTCTCATATTGACTATTGTATCTCTACTATCTTTTTGACCTTTAGATTTCTGTTTATATAACGTCTTTGCACTCTAGCAGCTTTTCCTGCAATTTATAACAATGTTGTTTCCTAATTTCTTTAACTAATTCTTTATAGATAGTTTCCACTGTATCATTTATTTGTTGCTCACATTTATATGTATATAAATAATAATTTAATCAATCTACTACTGTCTTGTCCATAGTTAGTAATCAA
>NW_027115162.1:461818-462129 GCF_000696795.3 Halyomorpha halys | reverse complement strand
AAAAATATATAAAAAATATATAAAAAAAACAAATAAAATATGCAATATAAGCGTGTAATCTTTACTCTGGAAGACACCTATCTTCATTGGTTTTCCATGCATGTGGATGATGCATGGTTCCCTGGAAGTAAAGAATTATATTTTCCGTCATCTTGGCTACGTCCTTGATATCGACCCCGTGATATGAAAAAGTGAAGTGAATTTAGATAAAGACTTTACTGAAGATATATTGAAAATGGCAAAAGGTCAATACCGGAGACGTCAAAAAATATGACAAGTTTGAGGTGTATATAGTTGACAGTAAGTTTGAG
>NW_027115162.1:451746-461267 GCF_000696795.3 Halyomorpha halys | reverse complement strand
TTTATATTTATTTTCTCTCTAAATGATGGTTGTTGTCTTTTTGTTTTTATAGCCCTGATGAAGACCTGAAAATCAGGTCGAAACGTTGGCATAAATAATTTCGTTTGTTTATTTTTGTTGTTTCTTTGCTAACCGCCCCCCTCTCCCCCGACCATCTTCTCCAATATGATAAGTTTGACCAAGTCATCCTTCGTCACAACGGACCGAACTATTGCTAGTTGTAACTCCCCCCCTTTTTTTCTCAAACATCTTTGAGTTCTTTAATCTCAGGAGTACAACTATATGATTTCATTTATAAAGAGAATAAAGCTTAACAAGTGTAGACGTTAAAAAAACGACAAGACCTCGAAAAAAGTTTTTTTAGCATACTATTCTAGTTCTGTTCTACGTTCTCAGATAGATTATATGAACTTAGGAGTGTTTAAGAGAAGATGCTTAGTTGAAGATATAGACCGATAAATTACTAGAAATATTAGAGTTATTGGAATCGGAGCCCGGGCCGACCAGCTGTTGAGCTATTGAATTTCGCGTAGGAAGATCTGCGCAGTCTCCAAGCCCATGTGTGGTGGCAATCGTACTCAGGCGATGGACCAGCCATGATTGTCTTCCTCTCGGTGGTCGTCGTCTTCTTCTCCGGTAAGCCTTCTAAATCCTCTGCGCCGCCTACCCTCGGGGTTTTCAGTCCTATTTGAATAATATAATAGGGATATATAACTTGCGTTATATATTAATGGCTAACTTATGGCGTGTGTAACGCCAACGTCGAGATTTTTTTTTTTAAAGAGATCAGAGCTCCGAAAGTATTCATCAATCCAAGAATTAAGGAAATATGAATTAAAACCTGACAGTAATAGAAAAAGTAAATTATCTCTTTCAATTGCATGAAGAAAAATAATGGCTTCAATATTATATGACTAAATATTTATGTACACCTAGGTTTGAACATTATGAAGTTTTAATTTTTACTTTATTATCTATTTATTTTATTTTTCGTATCATGATTTGATTTTGTTTTTAACCTCTTAATTATTAATAGTTTATAATATGTTCAAAATCAGTGAATAATTCATAGCTCATCAATGTAATTAATGTCCATCAACAATGTATAGCTCATCAATGAACTAAAAATAATCTGTTCATCAAATTATTATTATATTAAAAAATTATTTCTAAATAAAAAAGGCTCACAAGGGCCAGGCTTTGGAAATAAAAAACAAGAACTCAGTTGTTGAGCAAACTTCTGGGGTTTAAGGTCAAGCCAGGAGAAGATATGAGAGAAAAACTTCCTGACTGCTTAGTCAGATGTTTTGTTGTCTACTGTTGAATATATAGAACCTTGATCCCGTATTTATAACTTGTATATTGAACTTCTAAAAGAATATTTTTAAAACTATAAGCATAACTAATATGTTATGATTAAAACAACATATTTTCAAATTTTTCTAACATATCACATAGAGTTATGAAATCAAATGGCTTTATTTTAGGTTTTTTAAATTATTTTTGACGTTCATAGGGTTTTCTCACTATTCTTGATGTAAAAGAACAACTGCATTTTCTGAATTAATGCATTTGTTGTTTTATATTAATATAATCATTAATTGAGAGATCCAGCAAGAATCAGGAAGATAGTAGCTCCAATTTTCAAAATTTTTGAGAAAACTATTTTATTTATTTTCATCATTTAATCTGCGTCTAAGGGTTCAAAATACTTTGCAATATTTGTTTAGTTTTCAAGGGGGGAAACCTCACTACTTCCTTTCTCTTTATTTTATCTTCCGGACAACGTTTCAGATATCCGTCTACTATCTAATCAAATCTAAATCCCTTAAAGGATTAAAACGTAAAACATAGGATAATTAAAATAGTTACATAGAAATGTAAAGATCATTGGCTTTTATCAAATTTATGTAATGATTGTTATCAATATTAAATATACAATATGCTTAATTGAGCATTATAATAATTTGTAATTTAATGTAAATGTTCATAAGATCTGAGTTTTTCTAATATAATAATTTGTAGATTGGAACAGAAGAAGGATGTCTGAAACGTAGTACGGAAGATTAAATGAAGAATATGTAGGAAGTAGTGACGGTTTTGTTTCTTTGAAAATAAAATAAATATAAGCAGCTCCAAGTTGTAAGAAAGTTAGGGTTTTGTATAGAAATGGACCAGTATAAATTTTATCATATTCTAAAAACAAGAAGTAGATTTAATTTTCAAACGAAAAATCATTGACCTTGAAATATAGGTACATAATAAAGTACAATATATTTCAGGGCTCTACAGTCCTCGAAGAAGCATGGTCTCTGTTTATGCCTTCTTACACTTGCCTCTGTCCGCTTTCACTTACTTACATTTGCCTCTAGCGGTTCACATCTGTAAATTCTAGGTCCCCTTCTACATCGTCCAGCAATCTAAGACATGTAAATCGTGATAGAGGAATAGGAAGGAGATGTCATCCCCTCCCTTCTAAAAATTTTAAAACCCCCAAAATTAGGAAATTTGAGTTTTGAGAACCAGCTTCAATCTCCGGAAGTTATGATAAAGTATTATTCAGAGAGGTTATTATATTTAAAATTGCTTATACTCACTGTTGAGAGAATTCAGTTTTCCAAACATGTGCAAGAAAAGGAGATTTTTCAGGAAGATATTTTCACAGACCTCAGGTAAGAAGGGAAATCCGATTAAAACTATTGGGAATTTTAGATTCTTCAATAATTAGTTGTTGTAGAAATGTTCCTAATCTAAGATGGAGCTTTTCTCTCATTTTTCCATCGCTTAGTTTACCATAAAGCAGTTTTATCGTGATTCTTCTTGAATCCATCCTCTCCACAAGCCCTTACTATTGTAGTATACTAAGGTGAATGACTCTCATATCTACTTCACTACGTAGATTCCTCAATTCTAAGTTTGTCGTTATATCCTATAAATTTTACCAAAGATTTTCCCTTCCTATACCTCAAGGATCCTTTGGTTGTCTTATTTAAATGTCACGCATTCTTAAATCACAGCAGTTCTAAAGATCATTTGTAGCTTTCTGCAGCTCAACAGCTTCTGCTTACTGAACTGACACAGATTTTTTGTAGTTACACGTCCTGTATATTCTTCTGTTCTTTGGTTCTCACATGTAATTATACTACCAAGGTACGTACCATTCATCACAGTTCTTGAGATTCTAATCCCCAATTTGAATTTTTGCTCTTGATGTCCGCATGTATGGTGCATACCCTCGGCATGAGTATCTTCAAGTTCCAGATCTCTAGCTTTTATAATTTTGGTATTCGGTCGTAAAATATTCTGACAATTATAGTGAATGGAAGTTTTTGGTAATATCATATTTCTTAAAGCTGATTATACAGGCTTTTAAAAGAAAGTGTTAGACATTTTTTTAAAATAATAATAATTTTATTAAGTTGTGGTATATGATAGGTAGTTAAAGGCAACTGACATAAATGGCCGCGCGTCGCAGTCTGTTTCTTAATAATAAAAAAATTAATTCCAATATTTTCAGTCAACAAGAGCTTCACAATCTTTAGTTGTATTCCACAGAATACAATTCTGCTTCAGTTACCATATTTTACTACCACTGGGTGTGTCATGACAGTATCTACTGTCCAGGGTAGCAGTGTCACCCTATGTTAGCGTGATGGTTGGCAGTACATGTAGCGGCGGTGAAGATACTGCCACGTTAAAACACATTTTCACGATAACAACTTCAAATCACTCTAAATGTCAGTACGGCTGAGTGGCTCAAATATTGTAAAACGTGGTTTCTGCAAGTACCCCTCCTCAATTATTTGTTATTGTATACATTAAAAAAAAACGTGAGCATCAGCTAGTAAAAGTTTTGTTTTCCACTACGCTCAAAATAATTAACAATAAAATAATATAATGTTGTGATTTGTATTAGAGCTGAGTGCCAAATATTATCCTCAAATTTAATAATCGATTTCTCACATGTTTTCAGTTTGTCAGTTGCCATGTTTTACGCCACAATTGCCCAACTTGAAACATAACATCTATCCAATAGAAATGACGAGAAAGCTAGTTTAGACTACTTAGCCTACATTTTTTAAAAATATTATTAATTTAAATAAAATAATGTTAAAATGTTGAATATTGGAATAATATCAACAAAAATTATCTTAAGAACAATTACTTAAGTTTGGATATTGACTAAGAATTCAATATAAATTTATCTCAGAACATAAAAAAAAAACTCTAGTTGTAGGTGGCAAGAGCAAATATAGTTACAAACATTATAAATAATTTGTATACTAATAATATTATATTTATTCGGAAATTTTATATATCAAGCATTTTCGTTGAATTTTATTAAAATGTTTAAATTTCTCAGTATATAGGTCATAGGATTTTCTGCCTAAAAGATCTGAGAACCTCACATCGTTTGTTATGCGCTTCAATGGTTCTTTTAACTGCACAGTATTTTGAGGTAATACCCTTGAGGATAGAAAGTTTATCAAGCTTGTACCGCTATTTTCAATTTAAAATAAGACTTTTTTTTCTGCATTGCATGGGGTTGCGGTCAAGATGGACAGAAAAAACGGGTTGAGGGGAAGCTATTCACAAGAACTTCAGTATTAAATGACCTAAAACCAAGACTAATATTTTTCCCTAATATAATTATTATTCATAATATTTTAAAGATATATCGAGAAGATCAGTAATTAATAGTTCTTTAAGAATAATCAAGACCACAAGAAATAATTTCGTTAGCCGAAGAGTATTGAGTTAAATAATCGAAATGAGCTTTAATGAGATCCTTTGTAAATGAGGTTAATGCAGTTTTGTTACCTTATGCAATTTGCGTAAACTGATTAAGGCCTGTTCCTAAGCCTGCTAATGAGATTCTCAAGTGTTTGAGAACATCCCTTCCCTCAAATCAACGCAGAAAATTAATTAGTTTTTTAATTATTTAGCGGGGCTTTATTATAATTTATGATTAAACTTTAAATAAATTACTAAATTTATAGTTATTATTAGGTTAATAATTTATATATTCATATGTGCTACTATTTTGGGCTCTTCAGCTAATTTTTCCCAGTCATTGGATGATTGTTTCTAGATTCAAACTGCTTTCTATCCACATTTACCAGCTGTCACCAACTTGAACTATTAGCATACAAACACTGAAACTTGCGCTGAGAGGAACGAAATAGGAGAGCCTTCGAACGGGTATCAACATTTAGATCTTCTGTGAGAAATTTAAATTGTATTAAAACTTGTCCTTTTGGCTATGAATTATATAATGATAAGTGTTTGAGTGATTCCAAAGGATTTTAATGATAAAACTTTTCAAAAATTGGGCACATTGAATATGATGGGAAAAGTTGACATTTTTAAAACTTTGTTTATAAGTTTCATTGATATTCTCTTGTAAATAATATATAGTAAATAAAATATTTTCAGAAGGTTTTGAATTACAAAAATAGATGTATTTTGTGTAATCAGTATTCAGGTAAATTATTTGTGGATTTACATTGTTCACAAATTCAACAATAAGAAAACTGTACCGACAATGATTTAGCAAATATTGTTATGAGGAATCATTAAAAGTGATAACGTTGTTGTTACTTTTTTAGCAACTACTGAGGTTTTTTTTAAACAAGAAAAACATATTAAATTAAAATAATTCGGCAGTTAATGACGCTTGATGTTTGGTAGTTCTGGATTTCTGTGTACATTGTAGTGTCTTTCAAAAAAGTGCCAAGACGCATCAACGGGATCTCCATGCAATATTGTGATGCGGCGCGATACAGTGTTGCAGGTCCTGGCCGATACGATATTGCGGGCCCTGGGTGTTAACAATTGCTATTATTATCAATAATATTCAACAGCTATTAATATAAAAAGTCGACCCCACTGCTGCCGCACCCCGTATGTCTGAAATGGCTAAGTAGGGGGATAAAAAAAAATTATTGCTGTGCCTCCCAGGCTCGTTAAGGTTTGGGAGCTATACTTCACTTCACAAGTGAAAGGGGGAGTTAGAGGACACCCTGAAACCATAATTTGGTCTGAAATGTAGCGGTCATTAATTTGATTTTTCTATGACTCTCAGCGCCGAGATCCTGGGGGTGTCTCTAACCCCTCTCCTGCATCGTCATATCCAAAAACGGACTTTAGAGAGTTCACGATTGGTATTTAGAAAGATGATAATTACATTTGACTTCGTCTAATTTGGCCTTCATGGGGTTTTTAAATATTCAATTATAAATGTTTAAAAAAAATTAAATTTTAACCCCATGAAGGTTTAGTGATACATTCATTTGTAACGAAGTGCTGTTACTATACCAATGGTTGGGCAAGGAGGTGATTTGGTCAGAATCACGCACGACCACCAGGGCCCTGTTTCATAATTAAAGCTAATAGAATTAGTTAAAAGTACAAGTGTAGAAACTAGTGTGGGAATAATACTAAAACTTATTTTTTTCATGATAGGGATGACTATTAGTGATATTACAAAAATTAAAAAATACTACAGTACAAGTTACTATTGTACAAGTCTCTGTAATTGTATTAAGATAAATCTACAAGACTAATAGTACTAGTTTGTACTTTATTATGAAACAGGGCCCTGATGTTTACCTAATTAAGGGTACCCATTTTATAAAGCTGGGTGGGCTCTGGAGGGCTTCCACTGAAACAGAAAATAATTTTGTGCAATTGCCAAGGAATTATAAAGAGATTTACCCACTATCCCAGGCGAATATTTTCAGACAATAATCCTTTTTTTAAATTTAATTTTATTATTATCTTTGATTTTTCACCCATTCCGCAATAACCAGATGAACTATTTACTTGCAATTAAAATAATCATGTAATGGAAATGGTTATCTTAAATTTACCGTTTATCGACGAGTAAGACTAGAAGAATAAAAAGTTTAAATTAAACAAAATTTCTTTATTTTACATTGTTAGTAACTAAATGACAAAGTGTCAACTAAAAAATAACGTAGTATTTTCAGAAAAGATACAAGTCGGTTCTCAGAAGTACCGCTGGTCTGAGAAGAAATTGCTTCGGGTCCGGAAATGATCCGGTCGGAAAAATGCGATCAAAGGAAATCCGGGTTTTCTCCCGTTTCCCAGCAGTAGCTATTTATACCCTCTTCTGATAAACGCTGAGATCGTTTTTCACATTTAACCAAGATCGCTGTTTCTATTTTCCTCTTTAAATTGGAATATATTAGCAACATTTATTTAAATATGACTGCTAGTGAATCTGATTTATAAAGATTGTATGTATATGGTTTAACTGTTTGAAATCATGTTCAATATTAGGACATGTGAAAATAGAGGAGGTTATAGAAAAAAGAACACACTATCACCTAGTACCATAGTGCTGGATATAAATTAAAAATCCATATTAGGGAAAATATATACGTAATTTACATGTGGTCTGTCCTCTGTTCACTTAACTTTGAAAATACTTCTCTATGAAGATCGCAATTAGCATCCTCCTTGTTAAATGGTGATATATTAGCAACATAATTAAAATTCGACTGCTGATCAATTTTATTTATGGATATTATAGATGGCGAAACCGTGATTATCAATATTCATTGTGGGACATGGGAAAATAGATTAGGTTAGAACAAAACATATCATCAGCTAATATTATTAAATGTTATATAGTGGCAATCAAGTATATATAAATCACACGAATCACTAATAAAGAAGGTACAAAAGGCACTAGGAAAGTTTTTCAATATAATTTTATTTTCTAAAGTTTTTTAAAAATATTTTCCACTATACAAAATACACTTGTGTTTTATTTTCTTGAGCTGTTCCACATTACAGTACTGTCGTTTAATGTATGTTGTTTTCAGTTTTTTTATTAACAAATTATCAGATTATGTACATGTCATAATCTCAAAATAGTAGAGATCATAACACTAAAAAAAGGCCATCCTTCCCCGTCAGACCCGCCCCGCTAAGACCCTCGGGGAGTAACGGTCCTACATCACTTTTGAGATATAAGCTTAAAACGGGAAGAGAAGGGTAGCCTTACTTATCTGACTTTTCAAACAGACAATTACAGCGAGTAGGTTGGTCGATGTACGACATGTCACAATCTCACAAGAGGAGATCATAACACACAAAAAAGACAATCCTTCCTTTTGGACTTTCCTGACAAGCTGCGGCTCCCCCTAGACTTTTGGGACCCAAGTAAAAAAAAAAAAAAATGAAGACAATAGTGAACTTATTTGATAGATGATTCCTTTCTGGAAACATGGTATAATTAGTAAGGTAACATTGTTGAGTTTACATCTTCACGGATCGCAAGATCACAACCACACCTTTGTAGGGATAAGATGGATATACGTTAATTCTTCGGTAAAAAAAGTAAGATTCAATGAGCGCAATTATTCGTCAAATACTTATCCCTAAAAATAATGGGGGAAACGAATAAAAAATAACTTTTTTTAGATTCTTTTCTTTGTATTAGAACTAACTGTTTTCCATTTTAATAATCTCAGAATGTTTGTTAAAAATAAATTAAAGAAGGTAACCATCGTAGAAGAGGTGGTTAGTATTTTAGTATTCTATGATGCTCTCATAGCAAACCTCTTCATCACCTCTCATATTTTTGTATTTATTATTATTGAAAATGTGCGACAGTTAACAGGATAATGGTAAGACTTTCTGCAATAATAAGCAAAAACATTTTGGATTCTTAAATTTATATAAATATCTAAAAGGACACAACATCATGATTAGATGTTTACCTAGGACAAAGCAAGTTGGTAAGAGAAATTTGTTGCAAAAGATGGTAATGTTGATAAAATTCATGACATTCAGTTCTTTGAAAAATGATTTATGTGAATATTGATTTAATAAAGATGTTTACTCCCTCTGAAGATTTTTTTATTTATATTACATATGGCTGCTTTGCTTGAATAGTGCCACATTTTACGAATTTTTATTAAAATTTTATATTTGAGATATTTCATAGATTGTACCGTAGCCTAAAGCTAATGTATAACAACTCTAATTACTTTGGGAAAGTTTGTAGGTCGACCTCAGCAAAGAAAGTAATTGCAGGCTAGGGGTATATGATTAATTTTGAATAAAATAAAAAAAACTTTAAGATGTGCCACTACTCAAGCAAAGCAGCAATATATCTATAAATGAATTCGTTAAAATTCTGGATTATTTCTTTCTTTTGGAAATCTAAATATGCTTAATTATTACTATCATATCTCAACTTTTATAGTAATACAAAAATAAAATAAATGTTTACTCATTTGGTAAATGTTATGTTTTAGAGAATATTTGTAATGGTAAAGATTCATGAATTTCTCTGATTTTCAGCCAGTGCGGTTGGAGAAGGAAATCTTTCATGCTATCAGTGCATAAAGAAGACGCCTGAACCCTGTCTGGAGGATACTCTACTTCCCTGCCCACCCAACAAAGATCGATGTGTTACGCACTATTCAAAAGATCGTATGTGATTAATACATTTATTTATTTAATTTTAAAGAATTAACATAATA
>NW_027115162.1:402106-451696 GCF_000696795.3 Halyomorpha halys | reverse complement strand
TGTAACATTAATATGTGGGTTAAAGTAATATATAATGAAACTTACCACTGTGTTATAATAATATATAAAAATCTCTCTAAGTATAAAAGGGAATGGCCGAATCTTTATCCAAAATAAACTTTTGAATTAGTGGACCGATTTTTCGTTTATAGAGTCTTCTAGTATGTTTAATTAGATCCGGGTTGTGTTCTTTGGTGTATTTTATAGAGCCCCAAACCACTGCCAAGTTTGGTGAAGATTGGTTCAGTCGTGTTGAAGTTATTTCTATATTTTAGATTTTTTAAAAGAAATCAAAGGCCACACTTGATCCAATCAGTCTAAATTATTTCAATATAGTACTTATATTAAAACATAATGAGGGTTATTATTTAAAACTATTTATGTCATTAAATCATAATAATAAAGTATACGTAAATGTTTAATTTTATCTAAGTACAATAATTCATAATAAACTATCAATTGTGTTTATTAAATCTGTATACACCCTAATATATAAGAATAGAAGCGTTGTCGGGTTAGCTAGTTATAATTAATTGGATGAATATAGTTAATTATAAGTCTTCACGCAGATCGCTGTTAATTGCAGTTCAGCTCAAATTTTTAGGCAAATAAACTACAGATTTAAATGTGTTGAAGTTTTAAGTTGGTAGGATCCACGATGATTTCCTTGGAGGAGGAAGAAAAACACAATGCGAAATAATAGGAGCTAATTTGATCCTATTTCAATCTATCTCAACTTAGTAGGAGGTGGCTGAGTCCCAGGACCAAACACACTTTATAAAACTCTCATTCCACCCTTTTTGACATACAAATCTGTAATCTGGGCATTGCAGAAAGCATCAGCTGGATAGATAAGCAACAGAGGAAGATTAAAGACCCATTTATGGGGTTCATTTTGACTCAAAAATTATTATGATCGGTGAGTTTCCCAATTCCTTGGAGTGCAAGGAATCATATGGCTAGACCACCATTATTTCAATGTAGTTATACTGACTGAACTAATTACAAGTAAAGGGAAACTCCTGAAAGAATAAGACTTTTGAATAGCATTAATTTTATTGTCTGATCAGTTTCAAAATATGTTATTTTTGTTTTGAGTAAAAGTATTTTGAAATAATTATTTATTAATTTTAATGTATGTTTCAGCAACAAATGGATACATTATGAAAAAAGAGTGCGGCCTTGGACCATGCGGATTTGAAGATGACATGGTTAATAAAGGGCTAGGATTAGCTGATCAATGTGATAGATCAAAAGATGAATATTTTTGTGTATTTTGCTGCAGGGAAAGTGGATGCAATGCTGCTCATGAGTTGACTTCTCATTTTTCTGTCCTCATTGTCTCAGTACTTTGTGTGATGGTTTTAGCCAAAATCGAATTGAGGGCACTGGCATAGGTGTCCATTTCATACATGATGATTGATCAACATGATTGAAGTAACATTCTTGATAGAGCAATATTTTCCAAATAAAAAAATCAAGGAGATGGTCTGCATGATGGACTAGATAAACATAAAACAAAAATATTAAAAACTATTTATTTTTTATTGAAATCATAACAATTGATAATTAGTTTTAATATTTTTGGTGTTAATCTCGACAGTCACCTGGATCATGTTATCCTTCATTATTAAAACAGTAAACTACTCAATTTGTAAAAAAATTATAAATACTGATATTTTTTTTTTTTTTTTTTTTATGTCAATTCACAAACAGAATTATCTAAAGTTGATTTTTTAAAATTCAGAAATGAGAAAAAACAATCGAAATAAAAGAAAAGTGGTACTGTATAATGTTAATACTAATGATTTAAACATTTACTTTTCAGAGAAAGGAGATTTTAATTTATAGGAGTCATAAAAATATAGTAATTACTATTTTGCTAGTTTATATCAGTAATGTACCTCATTACTTCTTATGCGAGGCTACTCCTTTAAATAGGTTTTGTTTTACTGATAATGAATAAGTGATGTTTAGGTCATCAGTCTCAATTTTGTCATCAAATTATTTTGTTTCAAAAAATGTTAATTAAAGATTAATTTTCAATATTTTTAATGGCAAGGCTATAATCATTTAAAACTTTCTCTTACTAGAAATCCTTTAGTATGAAGCATACAATATAGTAAGCTTTGAATTGAAACAGCATTTAAAATATATAGTTGGAATTTCTATTTCTAAGAAGGAAATATTATGCATGCTTAAAGGAATTATTTACAAATTGAAGGGACCAGAAAATTTCAATGAAATAAATAATTTTTAAAAATTTAACTTTATGTTTTCATTATACTCGGTGCTTCAATTGGTATGCACCAACCAACGAAACAATGTGGTATAAATACTTTGTACCAATGATGGCTATGAAAGTATTCTCTCATTTAAAAGCAATTAATGAAATCTCAGTTAGTTGTTATATTATGTTATTTATATGATGCATATTATAAAAATTAAAAATACTATAGCATTTAACGTGACAAAAAGTAAAGAAAGGAAGGTTGGTATTAATTTATATGTAATAATTAAGGATCTTAAAAATTTAAGTTGGTTCTTTGAATCACTTCATATTATATAGGCTGCTTTTGATAAATATAAGAAGAGTTTTTGAACAAAATACAGCTTTAAAGTTGAATTTATTATGAATTTATGTCAAGTTCTTGAAGAAATCATAGAATTAAGACATGGCTAAATTAGAACTATAAATAAAAAAATCTGTTTTTGCCAGTATTAATCTTTTTTTGTATAAAACGTTTTACAAATGATTTATTCGAATTCATCTATAAATTTTTAAATATAAATACAAATGATGCCCTGCAAGACTGGGTCCACAGTCATGTAAGAGTTGCAACATAAACGGAAAAATTTAGTGGTATAATAAACTCGTAAACACAGGTGTTTAAGAAGTGAGAATCATACTAGCACTGAAGAACTATCTGTTTTTTTAAAAGAAATATTCAACCAATACAAAGAATCCTGGTTCTAATAAACTGAATAATACCTTTGATTATTCCTGATCTATTCACCTTTGGCATGATATTCCTGAGAACATACCATCACATCAGGTCGCAGAATTGAACATAACGTACACCTCTTTGAAGGTAGTCCACTTCTGATATACTAGGTCTGCATCAACCCACTAGTAGCAAAATGCATACTGCGAAACTATTTGTATTAACTTTCTTCCAGACATTATTATATTTGCGAAAACATTCCAGAACTGTCTACCCAAAAAATGAAACAATCTAGTCAAGTTCTTCAAGCATAACTTAATCTATACAGACGAATAAAATTCAGAAGAAGTAATCTATTTGTTAAAATATAAATAAATAAAGTGACTTAAAAATTATTACCAATAGTTTCTACTTTTGACTGCATTGTTTCACATTAATTCTTTAAAGAAATTTATCTTCTCTTAAAAGTAGTTACATTAAACCTAAAACTATTACAACAACCAAAAATAAATTAATATAGAATGAAGATACAAATGATAATTTAAACAAATCAGGTGCAGTGTGTACTTTCACTAACCATCCTCATTTGAATTCAAATTATCATTTCTTTCAAATTCTAAAACTTTTTTATTTTTTATGGTAGAAAAATTTTTTCTTATTATATTTATATTTATCGGTTAGATTTAAAAACTACTGTTTTATGTTTTCATATTTCCATGGTCGTTTTGACAATAATGAAAAGGTAATTACTGTCATCATAACAACCATGGAAATACAAAAATATTTATTTTCTCCTTTTGTTTAATATAAAATTCTTTCATATTTTTATTTATCCATTGTTTATTACTAAAAACAATGAGAGATGTTTAATTGTTTCAAATAAACAAAATTAAAGGCAATTTGGAAAAATCTTCTTTGAAAATTCAGCATTTAAACCCACTTAAAATATTTCAATGAGGATAAGACCTATCTAGTGATAGGATCACTTGATTATACATTGCATGACAAGTTTCAAGTCTGTCTATCTGTATCTATTTTCTTCACGCTATGTTTAAACTTGTTCTGTTGATGAAAAAATTAATATTGTTATCAAAGGCTGCCTATCACTTACCTTAACAAAAATATAGGTCTGTGCATTCTAGAAAATCATATGATCATAGAAGTAGCTGTTCAGAAAAACTAGTGCACTCTTTTGACTGAACACAACACTGAGACTTTTGACAACTATGGTAAGATAAGCTTTTGTAGGTCAAACAAGAAGTCAACCGGATCTCTTCGACTAGTGTTTCAATTTAAGGGTTACATAATAAAGTTTGTTCATTTAACTCAAGTAATATGAAATAATATGCTGCTGATGACTGAAATATATTTTTTATGACAACTTAAAAATGTGGAATTTTTCTTATTCGTTGTTGGTCATATTGACAACTGACATGGAAGCACTCAGGGAATAATGCTAGAATGAACACTGAACTGATTGAATTGGGCAGACCAAGACAAAGGTCCAAAACTCATCTAAGATGTAATTTTGTACATTAAATGTTAATGGAATTTAGATGATGCAGTTACACTGATATTTTTTCTTGTCATTTTCCTTGATATTCATAAAATGAAGAGTTTTTGTAGGCTTTAAATTGATGAAAATAGAGCTGTCTCATGTTGCCATGTCCTACAAGTACATTAGTAATTAGAAATATCAAGACATTTAAAATTTAAGAATGCTTTTTCCAATGTCTCTATCATACTAGTATTATTTATGAATTGCATTTTTTCCCTTAGAGTGTACTTAGATAAACATGTCAGTTAACAGTATATGAACATGAATAAGAAAGAGTATATTATTATAATTTGTTTTATTTAACTCTCTGATACAAGAGGTATATAAAATAAAAATACTTTAGGCATTAAACAGACTTTCTTACAAGTATTTATTTATTTTAAATTATATTTAAACTATTTCATTGAGCTCATAGCATAATGTTTTTACTTCAACCTACTTTTTAATATTTATTTATTTGTTATTTAGTTTAGTTAGTTTTATATTATCTATTTGTACATTTCATGCTTCACCCTGTTTCTATTAATTAGATCTAAGTATGACAACATGGCTGTATCTTATTATAATGAAGTAATTTCAAATATTTTCATTTAGGACATGCTGGAAATCCAAATGAAATTTTTTATGTATAAAATATCTTTAATACACCACTAACATGTTTTTAGACTAGTTAACTCTGTTACTGGTGAAAGTCTTCCTTCAATCACTAGAAATGTAATTACGTTCACTATAAATGTAAATTTTTCAATTTCAATACTGTACATATATTGATAAGTTTTAAATAAAATTTATGTGACTGCTCAGATACAAAATGAATTAAAATCGACTAGGTTTTAAAACAACAGTAGTTGTTTCTATGAAGTAAACATGTTTATAAGAATTTTTTTTATTTTGCTAATTTAAAGATATCGTTTGTGACTTTTTCTCAATAAATATTTTCTTCTATTTAACCAAAGTTTTTGTGTTTGTTCTCAAGAATGACTCATTCCAGTTATTAACAAAAATTATATTAATGTACTTGTACCAGAGGTGTAACTAAGCTATTTGAAGCTCGGAAAGCTTATTTTTTAGGTCTCTCAAAACATGTCATTCAATTTCCATTTAAAAGCAATAAAAATAATATATGTAAGTATTTACTTATTTTTAGGAATTAAGTTATTTAAAAAAGAAAAAGCACCCTTCATGGTGCCACTCATTGCCCTCCTCACCTATCAGTTTATTTTTTAATTAATTTATTTGTATTATAATTTTTTGTGTCAATAATCCTTTTTAATATTCCTGGGAAATGAATCTGGTGATGTACATCCATCAAACAAAACATTTGAATTTTTTTGTAGCTATAAAAATTCAAATTTTAGGGTTTCTTGTGGTGGGAATAAAGAATATAATTATTTTCCTGACAAGAATGCCACAGTGTAATGAAACTGTAATGCAATCGAGAAAGATTAGGTGGTTTCAGATTTTCCTGTTCGAAGCCGATGCATCATTTTTTCATTTTTCTCCTTTAGTAATTCATCAAATTCTTTGATTTTTTGTATTTATCTATTATTTATTATTACTAACAAAGAGAACTGTGTATTTTTTCAAATACTAGACTATTTCAATGAGGATGAGACCTACCTGATTTAAAGTTCACTTAATTGTGCATTGCTATATCGAGTTTGATCAAAATCGTTAGGGCCATTTTCAAGAAAATCAAAAAATGTGAAAATTGATTTTATAAAGTGACACTTCCGGTTAGTCAATTTTAATGATTCACACATACACATATATATCATTTTGCGAGACATGGTTATTTGGACTTGGGGATCTCAAAACATAATTTTGCAAAATCGCAGTACTTTCCTTAAGTACATACTCCATATACGGGTGAAAGTGAAAAGTAAAAAGAAATCAATTCATAATAAAACATGTTATGTTCATGCAATCCAGGAAACAAAGCATATTCAAATTGCAGAATATTGGGTAGTTCTGATATTTTGATAAGTTTTTTGGGTGCGGATTAAAATTAAATATATAAATTCGCAATATCCAAAGACTACTGAAAGTTTGTTGTATTCAATACCAAAATGTTTGTTGTTTTTACTTTCACATACCTACGTATGGAATAAATAGTGTGATTGTGAAAAAATTTGAATTTGAGTATGGAGAGGCTAAGAATAGCCTAGCTTAAAAACAAAAAAGTTGTACGAATCTGAAATAACATATTTAAGGCGTGTAATTAACTGGGAAGTGGCAGCAACTTTTTTGATAAAATTGAAAATACATTGATGTCAATGTAAAATTAAATGATTTTTTATATCTACTAGGTTGTATCCTTATTAAAATAGTTTCAAAGGGCTTAGTGCATGTTTAAAAACTCTTCCTCTAAAGTACCTTTAATTTTTTTTTTTTAAATTAACAGTTCTCATTATTAGCAATAATAAACAGTGTTCAAAAACAAAAAAAAACATGAATAAATAAAGGAGAAAAAAGGAAAAGTAGAGATATCCTAATCCAACTGGGAAAAGCTTAATTAATTAAAAGTTTATTATTTTTCTTTGCTGACTTGCTCCTCTTTATTTATTTATTCATTCACTTAAAATAAGTTCTTCTGAAGTATTCTAAAAGCTCTCTTAATCAATGTAAATGGTTAATTTTTCATAGCAAAACTGATTTACAACTTACTTCTCAAATCAGGATTAAATTCTTATGTTACTAGAACTTTCTTACAGGTCATTTGAAAAAATCAACATTCAGGAAATTGGAATTATTTTATCATAATCAAAGACAAATGATAATATATTTTTAAAAACAATACTTTATTGTTATTTTACTATTTCATAGGTTATTAGGGTAATATGAGCATATAGGAATATATAATAATTCATGTATCAGATAATAATTAATTAAGAACAAGTTTAAATGAATATGATTAGAAAAATATACATCATTAATAATTCCGATCAATAAAACAAAAATAAAAAACGATAAAATGAATGTTAATATAATAGTTCAAATAACTGCCTAAAGGTAGAAACACAAATGGAGACAGGTAGAAAATAGTAGTTCGAATTTAAATTGCTAGAGGTCAGCACCATCAAAACAGCCGTTTCAGAAGTGGAATTATGGCTAGAAAATATTTAGAATAATAGTTTAAGAAACTGTTCAAAGAAAGCAGCACCAGTCAAGGTAGATAAAAAAGTAGTAGTTTTAATACCTACCGTAAGAGGCCAGCACCATCCAGACAATCATTTCCAAAGACCAGCAGGGAAATTTTTGTTTTGTATTAGGATATTAGAAGGTTGCAGGAGCTAAACAATTAGGTCTGCCTCTGGTGGCGTTCCGATCAAGTAAGCTCCTTTAAGGTCCTAATATCCTAATACAAATTGAAAATTGTCCTGTCAGACTTCAGAAAGAATTTTCTGGATGGTGCTGACCTCCTGCGGTAGCTATTGGAACTGCTACTTTTCAACTTCCTTGATTGGTGCTGCTATCTTTAAACAGTAAGTTGAATTGAATAAATATTTTTCAGCTATATATTTAGCCTCCCGTTTTTTGCTGACATCTTTAGGCGGTTAGTTAAACTATCATTTATCATTCTGAATTGTCATTTTATCATATTTTTTTTTTTATTCGTCGGAATTATATTGTATATTTTTATATACGTGTTCTTATTTAGTTATTATTTTTTATAGATAAATGATTGTACATTCCTTTATGTTCTTATTGACTTAATAAACTGTGAAAAAGTAAAATAACAATAATGTATGCTTTTAAAATTTATTATTATTATTTGACTAGGCTATGTTACAATAATTATATGTTCCTGAGAGTATATTATGCATTCTTATATAAGTTCTGTTAGAAACTTCAAATAACATTATAATTTAATCCTATTTTAAAATTTAAATTGTGAATTAGCTTTGCTTTGATAAATTAACCATAAAGAGACTTAGGCTTTTAACACATTTTATGAGGAAATATAAGATGCTAAAAACTTGTATATGAAAGAATATTTAAATGTATAATAATTTGTTGTATAAACAGAAATAAATACAGATGAGTGATTTGGCTTGTGAAAATTTGATTAAAATGTGTGAATAAGAGAATTTGATAGTAAAGTATTGTCATTTAAGGTATAAGTTTAATCATTCTTTTATATCATTGACTTAATAAGCTGTAAAATATTAAAATCATAATAACATATTGTTTTTTGTTCTTAAAATATAATATTATTTAACTTTGACAATGTTAAATTAATTCCACTTTTTTATGAGTGAATATTGAATTATTATAAAAGATCACTAAGTATAAATTATTTTACTACATATTGAATTGAACTATAAGTACATATTGAATTGATGTGATATAATATTGATTTCCTTAAAATATTAAAATGAAAATAAAAGATAGATCCAATAATGTTTGTTTGGTTAGTTCATAATCCTACAATAGTATGGTCAAATTATGTAGTGGAGGTTTCTCTTCCCGCACGTGTTATCCGTTCATTCAAAATGTTCTACGTACGATTTTGACTTCATTTTGTTAAGTTTGATCTGCAATTGACGTTTAATCGTTATTTTTGCATCTAGCTATGGGGGATGAAGCACCTGACAATGTTTTACAACGTGTTCGAGAAAACAATCATGTTGAGAGAATTAATAAAAGAAAGGCAATGTACGACAAGCAAAGGAATATAGATGGAAAGCCAACTGGTACTAAAATAGATAAACTTACTGAAGAAGAATTCATTAATGCCGCTCGCACAATTTGTAGTGGTCCTAGTGATTTGAAAGAAAAGTCTTTATCGATTTTAAAAACTGGCTTTATAGTGGATAAAGCTTGGATGATATCATTTATGAAGGTTGAAGGTGCCTTACATGCTCTCGTTAAATGTTTAATGAGTAAGTATGATTGTCTTTGTTACTATTTTCCATGTTAATGATATAGATTAGCTATTATTAATTATATGTTCCAGGTCATAATCCAGTGGAACAATTGTTAGCAGCTGAATGTTGTTGTAATCTGTCTTTGGGTGATACCAGAACATGTTTTAAGCTTGCTAAAGCTGCAACTCCATATCTTATTTCAATATTGCAAGGCTTGAACCACAACTTAATGGTTGGTGATTAAGCTTCATAATTCTAATTGTGTTATTAGTTTCCAAGCACCATTCCTACATCATTGGCGGGTGTGAATTCTCTTATATACAATGTTCTATTTTTTCTGGGATTCAATATCTACCATTAATATGATGTCGACTTTCGCTTCTTAATCTTGCTTAAGAAATTTATAAACTTCCAATTTATCTTTTTGTTGTTGAGATTTATAATTTGCCCAAAGATTCAACCCACTTAGTGGGCTTAAATGATAACCAATTCATGTCAGGTTATTTGACATCTATGGTTTAAATTTTTCTCAATGTGCATAAGTGAGTACATGTTTACCCTTCAAGTTGGAGTAGTGCTTGGGATCTAGTACCCTAGTAACTGTTGTAAAAAATTATTTAACTTATTAAAATTCTGTGGTTATTCATGTATTATTCTTTATAGAATGTATGTCTCTTGACGGTTTTTAATTTGTGTGGGAGTGGAGAGAAATCATGTGAACTTCTACATTCACAAGGAATTTTAAATGTCTTGGAAAAAACGATGAGTATAATTGAGGTTCGAGAAAACTCAATGAAAGCTTTAACTACACTTACTAAAAATGGATCAAGCTATATCACGTATGTATGTCATCATATAAGGAAAATTAAAAAGTGCTTGTAATTTGCCTAAATGTTTATAATATTAGTTTATGTTCACGTGTTTATGGGGAAACTATATTAATACTGTTAATGCTTGATTCATTAAGGCTGGGCCATATATAGGAAGGTGCAAGATGAAAAACGATCTTTTTTAAATTTGGTCCTACCTTAAAAGTTCATAGGTAAAATTAATTCAAAAAGCAGGTTGTCTACTCCATGTGGAATACCTGGAAATGTCAGTGAATTTATGGTGGGAATATTAAAATAATAGTCAATTCCCTTTTTGTAACTCGCCGACAGCACAGGGTGAAGTACGAGTTGATGAAGCACCTTTAAGAGAGATTTTGCCTTCCTTTTTAAATATTGGAAAAATTGTATAGAAGCCACGAAGTACATTTAGACTTCTTAATAAAATTATATTTATTAGGATTCTATTTATTTACATGTTATTAATGTTACCTTGGTATAATAACAGTCAATGTGATTCAATGGTACCATTTAATATTTTTTTGTTTTATCATATTCTTCTATTTCAACTGGGGAAATCATAACTTCGTAGTCTACAATTTTCAAAATAGTTAGGTAATGAGTTTTTGAGCTTAAAAAAAAAATGTGTTACAAAACAAGGGTCAGAAGAAAGTAAGATTGCTTATAATTAGTAATAAAAACCAATTATTGGTATTGATCATGTGAGCTTTGAACTGAAACAATTTTTAAAAAGTAGCAGAAATCTTAGGAGATGGCCAGTGATGCCAATTCCTTCAGATTGACATCCTTTTAATTCATAAAAAGAATGAAAATCATGCTCAGATCAGCAGGTTTTATTTTTTCTGTTTTATTAGTAATTGAACCTAAATAAAATAATATGAATGAAAGATATAAAAACTACATACAATGCCCAATAGATAATAAAATAATTCTTCGAAAAAATTTGTTTAAATTTAATATAAACTTTTCTACAAACAGAATGGTTGATTGTGGTGATTCTTAAATAGAAAAGCTTCTAAAAAAATTTTACTTACCATGTAAAGCTCTAATATTTTGCTGTCAAGTCATTTTGTTTGTACAGATTTTTCAAAAAACGTCAATGACACTCATACCAATGCTGCTAACATGAAGGTAGTGATGACACTAAATGCCATATAGTGGGCACAAACAAATGACTAAAACAGCAGGAGTAGAGAATGCATTTACCAGGAAAAAAAACTGAGCCGTATGTTACAGCTCCAGCACGTGGGGCGCAATTCTTTTCTTTGGGCCTTATATGGCCCTGGTAGTCAATGCGTTAACTCTTCACCTGTATATAATTAAGCCTTTCATCTTATTGTATTGGTGCTGATAAATCAAATCAGGATTGGTTTAAAATTTAATGTATTTTTTTTTTTTTATTAGGGAAGCTGAAGTAATAAAGTTAGTGCATTCTATACTTCCTCACTTTGAGTCTGTTAGAGTACAATGGCTAGTTTACCTATTATCATCTCTTCCTTATGTGATTCCTATTCTTCTTCAAGAAGATCTTCCTCGGAGGATATTGTTAATATTGGACTTAGTTTCATATGTTTCTCATCTAAACATTACATCAGTCACTGCTCTGGTAAGACCTTAATCATTTTGTACACTACTAAAGTTAATCTTTTATAAGATTGATTTTAATACTGTTGTACATATAAATATTACAATTTTTTCAAAATTATATTTGTTAGTTTATAAATACTTCTATTGAACTATAATCTGATTAAATGCTATTGTCATGCATGAGATGGCTCAGATAGATGTTGTAATTAGAAAATTGTATGTTGGTGATTAGTTCTATGATATATCCAGATGGATTTAATATTAACATATCTGAGTTGAAATCCAAATTGATATTATTAAAATATCAAATTATCTCTATAGCAGTCTACATTCATTATTTGATTATTAAAGTTTCTAACAAAGCTTCTTTGCAAATAGCAGTTTATAACTAAGCACCTAATATTTCTACAATTTAGACATTGATCAAAATGAAAATAACAAAATAATTTTAATGTAGACTAGAGGTAGAATATCTCTCATTTGAATTGTATAATACTACGTCAGTACGTATATACTTTCAGTTTTTGTAGTGATTTAAAAAATTTTATTTTATATGCACATCATGTAAATATTTTGGAAAATCTTATATGTATTCCAATCTAATATCTTACATATATTCTAATTATAGGTTGTGTTAGGAATGCTGAGAAAATGAAAAAAAAAATTCAATTAATTTATTTATTTAATAATAATATGGTGAAAAAGTGTTAAAAATGCTTTGGGATTTTTAATTTGAGAATTTCATTTCATCATGATAAATTACCTTGCCTTATGGTCTTCAATTTGTGTTCTTGTCAATCCTTTGCTTAGGTTCTAAGATAAAAAAATCTCAAACACCAGCTGTGACATTCTTGAAACAGTTGAAGCATATGACCTTAACAAATGATAGTATAAAAGAAGTATAAAAGAAGAAGATCAGGATTGTATATAGAATGTTAATAAATGAATATCGTTCCTGAATTTTCTGGTGAATCAAATATGATAGTATATTGGGTCTTGTTTTATTCAATTGAAATAATAACCTCTTCCAATTTACTGAAGCTGGGCATTTTTGAGCCATATTTACAGGAATAGAGCTGTCATTTCAATTGGCCAATATTTAGAGGGTTGGTTTGCATAAAGAAAGATCTGTGGTTATTACTTTGTTGTATCCTGAGCTTAAATATGTGTGTATATATATATATTTATACACAGGGTGTTTCAGGGTTAAGGTGCCAAACTGAAAATATGAACTAACGACCTCGAAACAAGAAAAAGATTTCCTCTGAAGGTATGTCTGCAAACGCTTTGTTTAGGAGATATTCACACCTAAAGATTTTCATTGTTATGAATTATTTACGTTATATGATATAAATAAAACCTATTTATTTGTTCTATCTACTTTATTAATTAAATGTAAACATTAAGATTAATATTAAATGTTGTTCAAAGTGAAGGTATGTCCTCAAACGTTTTGTTTAGGAGATGGATTATGTAGAATACTAACATGACCTTTTATCCCTGTTTATATAAAACTATTGGCAACATAAGGATTGATACTACATGGAATTAGCATTGGGAACTGTCAATAACATTTATTATTTTGTAAGAGGCTTTCACAGAGTACTCATCGTTATGCCTCCAATTTATACTACTGGTGAATATGCTAATATGGTGTTAGTGTACGGTTTTTGCAATGGTAATGTTAATGCTCCCCGTTGTGAATATGCCAGGTAATTTCCGAATAGAAGATTACTAAACAAATCTTTCTTTAGCTCCACGTTTTAACATCTTAGAAATACTGGTACATTTGCTACAATACCTGGTGCTGATGATATTTTTGTCCATTTATGAAATAAAGAAAGGAGTGCGACCATATTACAATATTTTGGCGATAATCCATCGGGCAGTGTTCGAAGTGTTGAAGCAAAATTAAATATTATGCCAACTACAGTATGAAGAACTCTTATTACAGATGAACTTCACCTATATCATTATCAACGGGTACAAAATTTATTACTGCAAGATGACATTTTTCAGATTGGTACTTCAATCAAGTTGAGCATAATCCAGAATTTTCATGAAACATTCTCTGGACTGATGAAGCTACCTTCACAAGAAGTGATATCTTCAATCAGAAAAATAATCACCTCTGTTTACAGGAAAATCCCCATGCAATTAGTGAGCATCATTTTCAGCACCAGTTTCAGTGCAATGTGTGGTTGGGGATAATAGACAATGTTTCAATAGGTCCGCATTTCTTGCCGCCTCGACTCAACGCGGGCACATTTCTGGAATTTTTTAACAATGATTACTATGAGTTAGTTGAACATATTCCACTAAACTGAGACATGTGGCTTCAATTAGATGGTTGTCCTGCACATTACGGAAGAGGTCCACAACAATGGCTAAATGCCTATCCCAATCAATGGATTGGCCATGGAGGACCAGTGGCTTGGGCTGCATGCTCTCCAGACCTGACACCACTAGATTATTTTGTTTGGGGTGACATTAAACAAAAAGTCTATGCTAGCTAAATCACTTGGAACTACATATAATATTAAGTTTAATTAATAAAGTAGTTGGAACAAATAAATAAGTGTTATTTATTTCATATAATAGAAAATACTTATGTGTGAATATCTCCTAAACAATGCGTTTGTGGACATACCTTCAGAGGTAATTTTTTCTTGTTTTGGGGTCCTTAATTCATATTTTCAGTCACTTGGCCCTGAAACACCCTGTATAAATATATGTATATTGTAATATCCTCTTTTTGGGTAAATAGTATATTTTTATGTATAAGGGTTTTTAATATGTTTTTATTTTTTATTTTATGTATCGTTTTAGTATTGTTTATTTGCTTTGTTAAACTAAAAACCAAGCTAACCAATTTTCCTCAGTAAAATATACAGTTACAAAAGATATCGTTCAAAGCCAAGATGGTGGGACATGTCCATGTTGAGCAGATTCAAGTATTTTAAAAACTTTATTTTGTCTTGCCATCATAATTGAAATTACAATATATTTAAGAAAAAATAGAAGCTAAGAATAAATATTAAAGAAAATGATTCCTAAAGAAAATCATAGGAAAAAACTCAAAACTAGTGCTACAATTGATGTTGAGAACTAACAATGAGAGAAGGGAAAGGAAGAAAACTTGGTTTTTGACATTCGTTGCTTAGGTGCGGACGGGGAATGATGTTTTCTGGATGAGGAGGTCATCATCATCTCATGTCCAGCTCAAGGGTGGACATCATGAAAATGGAGACATCGGAGAGCCACCCACAAAGGAAAAAGGATTCTTTGTTTGGATTACCAAACAACACACTTTGGTGGATGAGAAGTGAATTGAAAACTTTTAGAGGACCAAGGTTTTGTTTCTTTAGTGTTTGTTTGCTGAAAGATTGTTTACAGCAAGTGCTGGTTTGTTGAATAAGAAGACGAAAAAAAATCATCAAAAGAAGATCCTATGAAATTGGTTAGTTTTGTTCTACCTAAAATTGAATACATTTGTGAAAGAGATATTAAGTAAGTTCAAGTGTTAGTAGTAAAGTGTCTGTTTATGATTTCCTAGAAACCCGCCCTGAGATTAAGAGTCTATTATATTATAAAATTCTCCTATCTGTTAATTATTAAAGCTTTTTTTTTGAACCCAAACTATCTTTTAGATATGAGAATTAAGTTAAAACTATATAAAATTCCTTTTATTTTTTATAATTAATTTTGCATTATTACAATATATGTATATAAAAGGCAATATTAATGCATTAACTTTCACCACAACTAGCTTCATTAAAATTATATATATATATATATATACATATTTATAATATCCTTATATATGGGAAATATAATATAATCGAAAATATCCATATATATGGGATATTTATAATTTTAATGAAGCTATAGTTGTGAAAGTTGATACATCAATATTGCCTTTTTTACAATAGGAATACAAAAATGGTGATTTTATTACAATTTATTTGGTACTTATGTATTATCCAGCCCTGATCAGTTGTAGTTTGTAGCCTATCCTATTATAATTACTGTTTTAAGTGTGAGAGCTGACCATGCTTTAAATGAACACCTAACGAATCCTTTTCAGTTGAGTTCGGTACCTGAATTTGCATAAATATAAATTAATTTATGGTCTCAGGTTATAATTTACTACTGGTCTAGACAGGATGATATGTAAGTTCCCTTTAATTTTAAATTATTTTATTATAAATCTTTACTCACTTATTACACCTTAATAAGTAATTATGATGAATCATTCTCTTCGTTTTAAAAGATTAGTAAGTATAAAATTCACGATTAGATCAAAAGTGAACTAATGTTTAAAATGTTTGAATTGTTATTATTTAAATAAACTGAAATTTGTATCAGACATGACGAGCTAGCCATTGTCTACTGGTCACTTTTGACTCGCTGCTTTTTTATGATTTCTAGAAAGTTTTTGAATTTTAAGTTATGATAAGTTGTGTTGAAAACAAATGAAGTAAATTTATCTGGTAATTATTAATTTTGTCAGGTGCGGCTTCTTGGCAACATGAGCGCAGATCAAGAAGGAATCACAGCATGCACAATGATCGCTAAATGGGCGATAACATGCAGAATCTTTAAGTTTTTCTCTACAACATCATATAGACATCTTGGTAAGGAAATGTATTGGATCATCGGTAATTTGATGCATCATAGGAACCCAAAAGTGCATAAGGATTTGCAACATGTAAATGTTAGAGAGCTTGGATGTCAAATTGCTAATCCATTTCCTCAATGAGAGTCAGTATAACTGTAGAGTAGGATACTGCGGATGAGGGGGCCATCATTCTTCTAATAGCTATTCTTTCTTATTGATCCTAGTTAATAATAGAATTTTATATCTACTCAATAACTATCCTTATGTGATTTAACAGCTTAATTTTTGTTAAAGTTTCAAAATTTCAACTGGCTTGGATTTTTCTTAAGAGTGCTTTGCAATACGATTTTTTTTTATCCAGGAATTTTGACTTCTTTGTAAATAAATATAATCACATTGGAAACTATATGTATTTGTTCAACTCCAGTTTAGCTGTATCTCTTACTCAGCATTTACTGGAGTAGCTTTTGTTTGCCTGTCAGCAAGTACATATATGATTTTGTGATCAATTTTGCTCAAATTGACAATCACCACTGCCCAGAACTCTTAGCGAAGGGTCCTGGTTGATGACCCCTGCATTTGATTATAGATTGTAAAAGGTAATTTCCCAAATTAGAGATTCTTTGTGTTAATTAAATACCTAAGCTAGGATTACCTTATTACACTTTTAATTTTTATATAGTGAATTTTGTTTAAAAATTTAATTTTCTAACTATGTATAGATGAAAAATATTGTTTACTTTTAACAAACGGTCCATGTGGCATTGTGAATTTTTATGAATTGGAAGGTTTCAATACTTATATATGTATATATTTTTTTTATTTAAATATTTACATTTTCTTCAACTTAATAAATAGTAATGTACATAATTTTTTATGTGAAACATGCCACTAATTTTGTATAAACTAGTTGTAATATTGTTTAATCTGTATATATATTTACATTGTACATTATACACTCTTATCTAATTTACATTTATAGTTTGAATACAAACATGTTTAGGCAGTTTCAATAGTTTACCATTAATGATGTGCCATAAAACAGATGGATGTTTTTTCCTTTGCTTGTTTATCACAGTTTAAAATTAAATGAAATAACATTTTATTCATACTGACATTATTTGTCATTTAGTATGGAGACTTTTTTTTTTTATTAACATCAACAACTGGTTTAAAAGTGATTCAAAATTTTTATAATATTTAAAAATGAAGGCAGTAGAATAGATTCCAAATATTTTCTGTGAAGAAAGAAAACTGAAGAACAGTTATTCCATTTCATCTTTTTGTATTTGGTAGTAGATTGTATTAAAATTGATATTTACAAATTCTAACCACTTTATAAGTAATATATCATTCAATAAGATATTTAATAATTCTTAATTTCACTGACCATTCTCTGTTCAGATACATTTTTTTTTTTTTCATGTTTTCTTTGCTAATGCATAGGAATGTGAATTTCTTAGTCTGAATCCTTTGGACAGAGTTCCTTCAAGACACATTGTTTGTAGAAAGTCGAAGTATAAATATTCCATTGCGAGCCCTACCGAACTATTGGTGCGTTTCAGACATTTGTAGAACTCGTAATCACATTCACAGTGGGATCTAAAAAGAAAAATAATCAATTAATATTATTTTTTAAAGTTAAGTATGGTAATTTTAAATAATTATATTATATATATTATGTTAATTTGTAATTGAAGACTGTTTTGCTTTTTTGTAACTTAATTAAGTTTTCATTAATGTGAATATGTAAAAAATAGCATAGTATTTATGTTTTTTGTAAGTGAATTTTTTTATGTTGGATATTTAGTATTGTATTTTGTTTGTAAATCACATTAGATTTCAAGTGATATTATGAACTAATCAAGTGCTATAAAAAAAAGTCAATTATTGTTATTTACTGTACATTCTAGTTGTATTAACTTGTTTTTGTTTTAGGATATTATTTTTCTGTTGATCAACTATGAGCCATATTGTGAATGTTTCTAAAGAATAAATTAAAGATCTCAGGTGTACTTAAGATGCTATTCACTTCAATAAAGTTTTAGCATTTAAAATTGTATTTTCAACTATTTTGGTATCTAGCGATTGTTCCTATGCAATGTAATTGGATTTAGTTATAGCTGTTATTTTTTCAATAAAGAAATTACTATAACATTTTTCTATTATTTATGTGCCTCTCACATTAATAGAAAAGTAGGTAATTGTTAAATGATCTCATGTCTGGACTTTACTCATAATCTCTGAAGTATAAGGAAGGTGGAGGAAGGCGATAAACGTTTGAAGATGTAGGATTGTTGGTTTTATTCTGTAATTATTGAATCGTAGCTATTATAGATGGACGAAGATTCATGACAAACACAAGAACTTATTGAATCGCAGGAAGTGACTCAACAAGCAATTTCAATTACTCTTCAAATAAATACCATTTATTAAATAAATATTAAAATCTGTGCCATAAAACCAGTAAGATGCTAATAAAACATTTACTAATGATCTTTTAATACCAATAACAAGGACTATATATATATATAACTGGAAAACTCCAAACTGAGCTTGCCCCACCACTTGGTTGCGTCTAAATGGAGTAGATTAAGAAACTATTTCAAAGCTATGGTGGCTTAAGTACACATATGTATATTAATGTTATTTTATGATATAGTTATGTCAACTGAAATAAGAATGGTATTCACATTATGTCTTTGAGTAGGGTCTTTAGTTATCTACATTAAATTTGCTGTAAATACTTTGTTTTAAGAATTATTGCCTAAAATATAAATTGCCAGTTGTAATTGGATTACAGAGATTAGATTTCCTGTGTACACATTTACTATCTTAATAAAACTTAAAACACACACAAAAAATATATTTTCAGAACTCACACATCTTGTTAATTATCACACATTTAATATAAAAAGGTTTTACCCACACTGAATATCCTTTGTTTGTTATCCCATATTTAGGACTTGTGTTCCGAACTTTTATTGGACAAAGGTCATGCTTTCTGCAACACCTATCACTCCTTTCGGTTCCAAGATCATAATAGCTGCTTGCAATATCACCGTTTCCACACCATCGAGTGCCTAGAACAACCTGTAATTAGATACGAGACATTCTAAAAAAAAAAGTATTTTATTCTTATTTTTATGGATTGATGAAAATTATACTTATAGAATGCTGTGAAATGAATATTGTATATGGTGAATTATTTATGCAAAAATTAGTTTTTTGGAAAAACAAATATTTATCTTTATGCATTCTAAAAAGCCATCGCAGTTTTAGATACTGTCGACTTTGTTCATGAAATTATATGTATAACAGTTAGAAATGACATAATATGCTTCGAAACATTAGATTCTTTTTAAATTATTTATTAATAATTAAATTTTCAATCTCTTTAATGGCTTACCTCTTTGGAGGAAAGTAGTTATTTTAAAGTATAATAAAATAAACTTTGGATTGATCATTAAAGCCTTAATACTGTCCTGATATAAAAGATCATAACTATAAATTTTTTTCTTAATACATTTTTGTATTGTTTCCAAATTTGTCTAAAATTATTAGATCTTAAATTCTACAAAAATATATCTAGAAAAAAAAATGAAGTAAGGCCTTTTAATTTATTTGGACAGAACATATGTTGTTTAACACACTAAAATGGGGTCTTTTATTTTAATGATGATATAGGGTATCCCGAATTTTTAATTTTTTTTTTTTATGGGGTTGTACACATCAAATTTTATGAGCTGAAGTTATTTTTATTTTTTGTTATTAAGATAGCCTAAAAGCTTTATTGGAAGAAAATATTTATAATTCACCCATTCTCCTCTATCAAACAAGGAAATATGCTATCTAATCTCTTCCACCTCCAATTTATATCAGAATGAAAAATAAATTAATAAAGTTAATTTAGTAATCACAAAATGGTTACTGGATAACTAGAACAAATATAATAAAAAACTAAACTGGCTTATAGTAAGTTTTGGGTCATTTTAATATTTAAATAACACTTTTTTTTCAAGATCATCTGATGTTGAATTATTAATTTTATTATTTGACTATAGTTAATACAAAGGAAATCCTTACGTAGTAAAGGTAGAAAGGCATTAAGGGTACAGGTTCAAGGAAATGATTGGTAAAGGATTCTCTTATTAAATGCATCTTCTTCTTCAAATCTACAAAGGAAACTAGAAAATTAGTTAATTATCACATATTTAATTTTAATAAAGCCTTAAAAAATCTAATATATTCTATTAATTTTTTATTGAATCGAGAAAATGCTGCTAGAAGTCAAGATTTGAGCAATAGAAGAACTGAGCTCAACCGGATAAAGCAATTTTACACCACAAAACTCTTACATATAGCACATAATATCTTATGACAGTCATTGGAACAATGAGGCATAGCACTTTTAAAGGATAAAAATGTAAATTCAACTGACTACAAACAAACATTCCACATAGGAAACTTTTGAAATGACAAAAATTCCAGCATTGATTCTATTATTAACTTTCATTATTAATAATATAATATTCTTTTAGTAATTAATAGAAAATTAGTGATGACAATCGTAAGTTAACATCACAAATAATGGAAAACAAATATAGAAACAGTATAAAAGAAAAAAGTGGGAGGATAACGGAGGAAAGAAGGAAATGGAAAGTAATTAGACACATGTAGACTAGTCGACAAGATTGGAAATAAGTGCCTGTGAAGCCACTGATAGCAATGTCTGTAGGATTAAATATCTATTGAAATATGGATAAAATATTTTTGGACTGACATGTTACACATAGCATGATGCAGTTCTGCACGCTATGATGTGAAGTGACCTCGTCTCAGTTAATTACTTGTGGAACTGCATCATAAGAAGTAAGCCAATAACTAATTTCCATATGATAGTAATTACTGAGAATGTTTACTAATTTATTTTTCATAATTTTAGGTATTTTGGTTTAATGTTAGGTTTATTTATTCATTATAGCATTGGCTTTTCCTCTTTAATTTTATCTACACATTTCATATTTCAATAGATATTTTATCCTACGGGCATTTATATATTTTATTTGTCAAATAACATTTATGTAATTTGGATGGTTATCATTATTGCATGGTTTTGTATATTTAGTAAAAATTTCGGGTTTTTATATTGGATATTTATGTTACTGAAAAGTGGTTCTAGTAAGTAAAATAATGATTCTAGTTTTATTTATCTATTTTGTTTTTTTCGGGTTTCAAGATTTGAATTTTAAAAAGTTTGAATTACATAGTTTGGTAATATAACCAACATTTCATTCCATGTTGCTGTTATAATTTTATCTTTTTTTGCTTAGCCCTTTCTAATAAGGACCTCCAGCTTAGACTAAAGTATTGACATGCATTAAAATAACACTCATTTGGCACACTTACAGTTTTCCCTTTTTACCCCTAACTAATTTCTCCATGATTATTTCTACGATCAACAATTTCTCCCTGATTATTTCTATGATCAACAATTTCTCCACCTTTTTAAATTAAGAAACTTCATTTCAAAACTTAAGGAATATACAGGGCAGAAATTTTATTCTGGACATGTGAATATTAAAAAACTTTTTCGGCGTTATTAACTTTTTAAAAAATGATTATAAATATTTTACCTGGTAAAACTCCATTAAGTATGCTTCCAGTAGCATCTGTTATAGGATGCTGAGTTGTAGTTGTTGGGGTCGTAATTGGTCTTATTGGAGGAAGTTCATCACATCTGTTCATCAGATCTAACATAGATGCAAATCTTATTTTATATGTTTTGCCTATTGCGGTTAGATTTTTCAATAGTTCTTTCTGTAATGATGATTCACTGAAAAATGAAAAGTAATAATAAATAATGTAGCAAATTAATATTTTTTTTATAAAATAGCTTCAATTAAACAAAGTTCTATTAATTAAAAAAAGGAAACTGTAGTCTTATCAATGAAAAATTACATCCACCAATATATGTTAAGAGATGAAAGTTCATTAAAGCAGATGAAATTTTAAAAGTATTTCCTCCTATGTAACTGGCAAAATTATTTATATTACAGGTCCTGTTTTGTAGTAGAAGAGATATTAGGAACCTGGGTAGGTGATAGGTGGAACTAATACCCACAAAGACAGAGTTGGAATTTTTTCGTTCCTCGTTTTTATCTATTTCACATACTAAAGTTAAAGGTCAAGAAAAAATAATCATGCAAAATTTTTTTTTGTATACCACGAATTTTATTTTTTAAATAAAAAAAATTGTCCTGTATCAACTTATAGAAAATTTAATGCTGAAAAAGATTATGCTAATAGTTTTGAAAAAAAAAATTGTAAATAACTGAATTATGGCAAAAAAGTGGTGAGGCTAAAATTTTACCTTCTTTTTCATTCAGTGAATGATGCTCAATATCTTTAAAACTATCTACTGTATTATTAAAATAATTAAAAGGTTTTTTAAAGTTGCATAAATTTTCTAAAAATCTGAGCCTTAAATATTTATCTCTTTGTTCAACAGTTTCCAAGATGCAATTTTTCAATAACTAACATTTTTTAAAATTTAAATTGGCAAATATTGTGGAAACTGCTATGAATGGAGATAATTATTACAAATGAATTTATGATACATTTGTCTAGCTTCAATTAACTATCAATAGACATCTGTACTTATGATAGTTCCTGAGATATTTACTAGAATAAACTCACAAAATGTTGATTTATTGTTTAGAAAAAAATTAGTTTTTGATATAGTGTATTCCAGGAACAAGTTGTCATGCTGATGTCTATTGGCACTCATATGGAAGCTAGCTAAATGCAGTTTCCATGAAATAGAAACATGTTAAAAAAACAAAACAATTGTTTATAAATCAATATTCATTCATTCATTCATATGAGATTCTCCTATAATAATATTTTAATAACGGTTTTTCAAAAATGGATGTATAAACTTTTGATAGAATATACCTCATTTTTATGATACCAAAGAAGTGTATCTGAAATCATATATTAGAATTTTTACGCTTACAATCCTTGATCAAACTGTTTTCAAAACAATTTATACCGAAAGTTGAACTGCAATAATTTGTATAATATTTAGTATCAATAAACCTCAAAAGATCACAAATATTGATTGTTTTTTACTGTATAAAGGCAATATATTAGGATTAGCAATTACCTAATTTCACCTTTTCATGGGCAATTAAAAATTATTTTGGTTTACTTTTTTAAGGATCATTAAAATTATTTTGACAAACACAATCGATCTTGAAGTTATTTTATGCCCAATGATTTTTAAATCTTGTTTAAAATATATATTTTTCCCACTGACTATTTTCTTGGTTTGTTTCTTTTATTAGTGCATGGTAACAATGATATCAAAATTGACAGGGTGCATAGTAGATAATTATAAATTTGTCTCTGTGACTATTAGCCAAAATATAAGGAGTTTTTGATGTAAAATATAATTTGTTGAAGTAAAATAATAAGTGTCTGCCCTGGTAGATCCTTAGGAAATTGAATTTTCTAATTTTTAGTTCAAGATGGCCATTAAATTAATGAACCTTGTTTTGAAATGAAATATGTGTTTTTATGCAAATTATTACACATATACTTTTAGCTTCATCGTCTAATCAAATTTTTTTAAAAACTAAATAATTGTTATTACAAACTATCTGACCAAAGAAATAAGTAATTGTGCTTAGAGTTCCAATCATGCTACTGTTCTAAATTATATTTTTTGAAAAAAATATTAAAATAATGTACTAATTCACAGAGAAAATGTTTAATAGGCTTCATTACAAAGTTGCGATAATATTTCCGTTTTGCTAACAGGATACTGTTCAATAGATTTGGAGAATAACCCGATATATTAAAAAATATTTTATGTTGATACCTTATGACGAACAATATAAAAAATATATTTTTGAGTATTTTTAAATTATTATCACAAGCATAAAGATTATATATTGTAAGTGTATTATTATATTACTATCTATATACAACATATAAATCTTATATATTGTAAGTAATTTTAATGGATTATATATAATAAATAAAAAATGAAACTGATCATCGATTGTCAGGGTATCCATTAGTATATTTTATTGTACAATTAGATATTTTGAACTAAGTATGTGGACTATCTTTTAGATTCATTTCTTGAGGGCAAAGTGTCAGTTACTAGAGGAATGATGATGAAGGAGGTGGTGAAGAGAAAGTCAGGGCAATCTGAAGTTTGAGATGGGAAAAATTAAACATTGAAATATTTTATAATTATGATAATATACTGGTAATATAATCTTCTGGTGGATATTTTAAACTAATCCTTAGACAATTGGTTCTTACCGTTATCAACTTTTTTGCTTTTGTTTGTGAGGCAATACAATGGCTGGTCCCCAAAAAAGTTCATTCCTATTGATGAAATCACAGTTTAATCAGTTTTTAATTTATCCCTAGTACAAATTTTGCAGTACAAAATCACCAATCCTTGAATTAATGTCAGAATTATCTACTTTAGAATTATATATTAGAATTAAAAAAGATTAAATCCTGGGATTATATTGAATACCTCTAAAATATTGTGAAAAAATTTTGACAAAATTGAATTTATCAATTATCGGTTTGGATTTTCTGGTTCCTATGGGTATACACTTTGGTTTTCAGTATGGTTAACCATTATGAAAGTCAAATACAGACCAGAATTGGTTAAAATTAGTAGACTAGTTTGACTTGATGTCGAAAATAAATGGACAATTTCGTTAAGAACCGTAAACAAAAACGTGAACACTGTTTGCTTCTTGTCTTAGGAGCATGTAAAATTAAAATTTGTCTCCATAGCAGGAAGTGATGCAGTCCAGCCTGAACCAAGTGACAGATGCAGAAAACTATAGACAATCATTCTATCCTAACCTATTCATTCAATAGGACCTTTTGTCTATCATCTATTATTCATTCATTAAACCATTGGAGCCTTGAAATCTGAGATATGAGATCTTCATTCCCCTTCACATTACAACCAGACCATGACCAGATCTCAACCAATCTTAATATGGCCCTGAATAGCTTATACCTTACCTTCTTCACCTCTATCTGCTCTACCAATGGATACTGTAGTCAATGAAATTAAATCCCAAAGTTGGCCCAAATCTATCAGTCAAAACCTGGGCATGTATAATGTAAATACTGGCTAATGACATGACTTATCCTAGATGAACCTCTTGCAGTCAATGATCTATCATCCATACCGATGATCTCGTATCGATTTTTTAAAATAATTTATCTACTGATATTTACAACTGTCTTAAAACATATACAACCAATGAATTTGATGTTAGCTATGCACTGGCATTATATAGATATGTGGAGAATCTACCCATTGATGGAACTCCAATCGCACCGATTTAAAATAATTTCTCTCACGGAATCATCATTTGAGAAATGATTTTTTAAAAAATATTCTATGTTTTTAAATATTTTCAATGAAAAAATCTCTAAGTAAAAACTGAATTTTGATTGAAATTTAATCATTCTATATAATAATACAAACGAAACTACAAAAGTCGCTAGAAATAGATTTTTGACTTGACGGATTCGTATTTATTTTTGTTTGGAAATAAGAAAAACACCGCATGAGGAACTTGTTCTTAAATTAGCATTTAAAGATACACTTAAAAGGAAAATTCTATTTCATACATCTTTAGGAAGATGAATAACATTAAATTATATAGCTTCATTTCCATCGCTTGTTGGAGTTATATTAAATGTTTTATGGGCGGACTCACTCATGTATTAATAATTTTTGAATTAAGTAAGTAAATGGAAAACGGAAAGTATATTTTAAAGTAATACTTTAGATCCGCTACCTTGGACTACATTTGGACAAACGACTAACCTGGAATCCTCACACCAAACTGAAAAGACAGGAAACTGCACGTCGATTTCGACTATTACAGCACTTACTAGACAAACGGTCTAAACTTCCAACACATTACAAAAGACTGATCTACATTACTGTAATAAGGCCAATCTGAACTTATGGAGTTGAGCTTTGGGGCTCCACTAAAGCTTCGAATTCCTCTCGTATTCAATCCTTACAATCCAAAATCCTTCGTAAAATCCTCAATGTTCCTTACTTGTCACAAATAAAATCATACATAAAGACCTTAATGTTCCCTATGTACTCGACCTAGCCCGAATCAGATATCACTCCTTCCATTATAAACTCTCTAACCACTCAAACCCCCTAGTTTCTAATCTTGCATCCTCTTCCATTCCTGACAATCCTTCGAGGCGCCTGAAAAGAAGATGGCCACGAGACCAGCTAATGTAAAATGTCATTAGAGTGCTACCAATGGATAGTTTCTCTACACGCCTGTAACACTCCAATTTAACTTAGATCAGATTTACTAAATGTATTATAATGTACAGTTGTAAATAGGAATAAATAAATATTTAAAAAAAATTAATACTTTAGTAATTACCAAAATAAAGAAATAATACAAGCCTGGAACCCCTTTCAACGCCATGTACCACATAGTTCATATAGATTAATTAATTTATTTTAAAAGCTATTCATGTTTAATAATATTTAAGGAATTTTGTAGGATTTCCTAGAACAAGGATTTAGAATTTTCTATCCCAAGTTCATATATCCACTTCTTTCTATTTAGAATTAAAAACTATTTAATTTTATTTCAAAATTTGAATGTTTGATAAAAATCTATTTCGGTGCACCGCATCACACAACTTTCACTTATGACCCTTCACAAGTCCCCAAGTTACGTTAAGTTCTGTTGCTTTAAAAATAAGTATTTTAGGTTTCTCCTACTGGGGATAAGGAATATAAATTTTGTTCCTGTCAAGAATACAACTATTTAACAAAGGATAAAGAATCCGTAATGCAATCGGGAAAGATTGGGCGATCTGAACTTTATTTTATACATTCAATTTTCCAGTATCTTGTATTTACCTATTGTTTATTATTCCTAACAATGAGGACTGTCTCTTTTTTTCAAATAAACAAAACTAAAGATACTTTAGCGGAAGATTTTCTAAAAAATCGTCATCTAAGTCCTGCCTGACTATTTTCATGAGGATAAGACTTATCTGATATTAAAGTCCACTTAATTGTACATTGACTTTTTTAAGTAAAATTTTTAAATGTAAAGTTTAATCGAAGTCGTTTCAGCTGTTTTTGAGAAAATCGAAAAATGTGAAAAATCTATTTAAAAAAGTGGTAATTGATCGATTTTATGGAAAAAGTTGCTGTCACATCGCTAGCATATACACATGGTCTAAATATGTGCTTTCGATTACATCGTACGACTTTTTGTTTTTGAGTTAAGGTGTTCACTCACACAAACACATACACCATTTTGCAAAACTTAGTTATCTGGACACAGATAATTTTCTTTCCTTATTACTTGTATTTCCGTCGAAAAATCGAATTTTAAACTTTCTACGATCGCAATACTTTCCCCAATTATATATTCCATATACAGGTAAGTTAAAGTAAAAATTCACGAGATATTCCCATAATAGTTTTATATAAATAATAGTGCTATTAAATAATTACTTTCCCAAATCGGTTATATTGACTTTTGATATAAAATTGCTGATTTGATATTTTTATCAGAAGAAGAACAAAGAGAAATTAAAAGTATTGGTCATGGACCTAGCCCCATTCTGCGATAACTTTCTACAACTTGGTTTGTAGGTCGGTCTCATTTTCTCCGTCCTTAGAGGACGTCCGGTTTCTCTTGGCTTTCGTAAATTTTCAATTGTTAAACGTGGCAAGACCTGTCTTCAATTCTTGAGTAGTTTGATGGACAAGAAATAGAATTGTTAACAGATTATATTTTGATGAAAATGAATTATTGATTGGAAACAGATTCATAATCCCGAATGTGTGATTCCATACAGTCACATTAATCTAAAGGAAATTCCATAATACTTGGGCATCCAAAACCCGCTAACCTCAAGGTGTGTTCAATTGTAAGTTCAATAGATAATTATTAGATATATTTATTGTAATCGATTTTTCACAATTTTTCGCGATTGTCTATTTAAGTGCCCCTGACGATTTCATATTCTGTTTATCAATGTAAAAATAAATGATCTAGGTCTAAGTCTTATCCTTGAAATAGTATAATTTCACTTAAAAAATGAATTTTCATAAAATCTTCCCCCTAAGACCTCTAGTTTTGTTATTTGAACGTATCGAATTGTTAACAGTAAATAAAAATATATAAATATGAATTAGGAAAGAATTTGATAATTAGCAGAAGGGGAAATAGAGGCATTAGATTAGAGAATAGAATAACGGAGGCAGCCGAGGGTGGTTCTTATTATGTTTACAACATAATAAGGTCTTTGCAATATTTTTTTGTTCTTTTCTTAGCCGGGACAAAGTTAAATAAACATTTAAATATGATTTTTTTATAGCAACATAAAAATAAAAATTATTGTTTAAAATATTTAACTTCCAGGATAAGTGAATGTCGTGTATAATGCGTTCTGCACCAAATTTTTCTCTTCTGTGTAATTGGTTTGAATGTGCTTGTAAGTAAATCAATGACTTTTATTCAGGTCTCAAGGGAAATATTGAAACAATATTCGAAAAATCGGAATGAAAAGTATAGTATATAATAATAAATATTGCAGTAAATTCAAGCATGGCGATCTTAAGATAAGCCCAGACTCAAACTGGATATACCTACTTATTCAATATAATGCCTTGTTTTATAGGGATAATTAAGCAGGATTACAAAGTTACGTTTAAGTCTATGCATCAAAGGAAATGTTCCGTGCACGATGTCTCACGGTCACCTGGAGTCGTATAACAACGACCTCACAACAATTATGGTAATCTTCGGGAAGAGGAACTGTCTGGGAAACGCATGTTGAATTTTTCATCTGCTGAGACATACATGTGTCTGCTTTAGCGTATTCCACGTCAATTACAAACAGTTATGTACCACACCATCTCAGATTTTCGTCAAATTTTGCACAGGTATTGCATAGGTATAGAAATAGAAAAATATGAAATTTTATTGAGATATGTCCGTTCGCTTTCGTAGAGTTGTGGAGCTGTTAAGTTCTCTAAATGGTCTAAAAAGCATAGAGCAAGGTTTGAAATAAAAAAAAAGACCTTTTCAGTGTGATTGGAAGGTTGCGAGAAAAAAATGATCGAATCTTCAACAAAATTCCTCTCCTGGCTTATTAAATGAAACATCATTTACGTTTGTGTTACGTTAATTTTCATGAAAGTCTTAATATTAGCATTTCTATAATAACTAATGTGAAGTATTAAATTTGAGAATATTGTGTATAAGTTTTCAATAGTTTTAACCAAAAAACATCAATACAACCTATTCAAGGAATAATTTTGAATATTTAAAAATATATACTTTCTGAAAAAATATAAACTAAGCATTTAAATTAGGTTTTGATAAATGTTAACTTATATTAACCTACATTGAGCAGTATATCATCATATGAAAAAGCATGGAATATTCCATAAATGGTACATACAGATCTCTAGCTAAATTAGGGGAGCTTCAACAGCAACTCCGAAACTTGTAACAGGCCACAGCTTTTAACTTAGCAGCTCTGATATTCAAACAGTAAAAAAAATTGACGACATATAGCAGTAAAATTTCACATTTTCCCACGTCCACACATGTACAAAACTTAAGTCAAATTTGAAGAAAATTTGAGATAGAAAGATTTAATTTGGACGATGTATTTAATGGAAATTTCGACGATGTAATGTGAGGAATAATAAAACTGAAAGTAAAAAAAAATAAAACTCCAGCTTTCAAATTACATTATTTTTGAGAGGAAATTGACCTGAAGGTAGTCTTTAAGAAAAAATGAAAGTTTTCCGCTTGGGTTATGTCCTAGCGTGTCCTCAGCTGCCTAGGACGTTAAAGAAACAGAAGTAAAGGTTGATGACAACGATAATTGCTATCCTTAACTAGTGTCCTTCTCATAATGTAGGTCTTAGTTTCTTGTAATTAAGGCTTTATAAAATCATGAGCCGAGTGAAATGATGATTAAGTATAAATTCAATTATTAGTGAATGACAGTATAAAAAAACTTTATGTACATGGTAATGTATACATTTATTAATTTTTATGTTTATTATTTTTATATCCATTACTTTTTATATTTATTATTTTTATATTCATTACCTTTTTTTTAAAATATCTATTTCTTTTTATTATTACCACTTTTTATATTTATTACTTGTATTTTAAAGAATTTATTTTCTTGTATATAAGTTTGTTTATTGTTTCTAGATTTTAATTTAATATAATTGTGTGCAAGAACAAGTTAGATTTTTATTTATGTATGTATACATATTGTTACTTTTGGGATATACGCATATATATGTTTTAATTTTTTTTAGTGGTTAAGGGAGAAAATTATATCAAGAAATACATAAGAAAATAATGAAAAAAACAAAACAATAGAACAAAAACAATTTAAAAAATCATATATTAAGAACATGTAGAATGGGTAGCTCAAGTATGCTTTGTATGAGCACACCTTTTTCAATAAAGTATTTCATAATTAGTAATTCTAGAACTTTTTTTTGTAAGATTTAGATTAACTTTTGAATAACTTCATTTAGGGCATGTTTACTGAGTGATCTAACTTCTCCAAGCCTTAAAAAAAAAAATGTTCCATGATCTTTCTCCGGTTTAACTAGTTTGTTGTTTGTCCAATCATAAACCTGAATTCAGTCCCAGCAACTGGTCCTAAACATACTTGCTCAAAGTTTTAAAACTAGAAACTTTAAATATTTAAACCTAACGTAACTAATGTATTTCCCATATATTTCAATTTAAATACCGTTTTTCTGCCACCATTCGCTGTATAGGTTTTATAAAATTATGATAGGAAATTTCTGTGAGAAATGATTAATATTTTTTTTAACATTTTAATTTAACATACTTAATACAAAATACATCTATAAGGTATATAAAACAGTATAGCTTTCTCACAATTCCTACCGGAGAGTAACGTACATAATTAGCTGTATTTCAAACTCATTATTACTTTTAAGTTTTAATCAATTTGATTTGTCTTTTGAGAATAAAATATACGAAAGGAGCCGTGTTTAAAACATGTACCTGAAGAAAAATGTCTTTTCGTATGGAGGAAATATAACGAAATTGATACTAGACCATTACAACGCTAATCTCGGATTTCCATCCATGTTTTTAACTAATCAGACATACTATTTTCGAATTACAGGTACGCTGAAAAAAATACGCTTACGAATGCGTAACCCAGAGTTGGGCAATAATTATTAATTTTTCCATGAATTAACCATTGATAAATAAATATCGTATCTATGGCAACTTTAGCCATTAGTTTCAACTATAGCTAATTTTTTCCCAACTCTGGTGCAACCAAACTAAAATCTGACTATTCGTTCGATGGATGGTCTCTAACACAAAGTTTACTGCGGCCAGGCTGTCACGGAACCAAATTTGTACCTTGGTTTCTGAGCCGTAAAATGTGAGAAAAAAATTGTATTCTGACATACATTTCTTGCATGGTAATAAGCTTTCCTACCTTCGTGTAGAAGATATTAAAAAATAATTAAGTTAATTCTTCATTTTAGAGCCATTTTGAAAAACAATTTCGAGGTCACAAAAAATCATGTAGGTATACTACTCTACAAAACAATGGTTGAGGTGAACGAGATGTCTCTATAATGATGTGTTGATTTTTTTTTTCTAGTATTTTCGTTTAAGTTAGGTATTACAGTTCGATTAGATATTACAAGTATAAAACTTTTTGCGTTAGTTAAAGAAATATCTATCATATATATTTTTTCATCATATATATTACTTCTTCGAGACTGGTTTTATTGTTTAACTAAAATAATTTGTACCTAAGTCAAGTCTCAAACACTCTAATATTACTTTAAATGTCCAACGTTTCGGCCCTAAATGAAAATCTTAAATATAAATTTTCCACTCACATCCAACAATCAAAAACATTTGCAGGTTGTACTACCCAGGTCAATAAATTTAGTTAAATCAACCAATTTTTTCACTTTTCCATTAAATTTTAATTACGGATTAACTTTACATTATTATCACACAATATTTTAGTTCTATATTTTTTGTTTAAAATTAAAATTGAAGAATAATCTGAAAAAAGTTTTTAATTGTTGGATAATTTATTATTAATGGATATTTAAGATTGTCCTTGAGGACAGCCAGGTTGACCGAAACGTTGAACATTTCAGAGACTTAACTTGGATTCAAATTATTTTTTTATTATATTATTATATTTAAACAATTAAATCATATATATTATTAACTAGATGTTTAACTTTTTAGACTTTATATTAATTTTAACTTTGTTTATAGTGGTAATACGTCCTGTAAAACAAAATTTAAAAATATTCGTAACAACTTATTATTGTTTGGTTTTTTTAAGGATAATGACTCTTAATACTTCCTCTCTCTTTATTTTATCTTTCGGAGAAGATTTCTTATAATATAAATATTTTAATTTATATTATTCACAATTATACTATTTATTTATTTTTTTCAACTATCAGATCGGCCATAATTGTATTACATACTGTAAATTCATAACAATTAGCTGTATTATTTTTATGTCATTACCCTAATCATTCTGTCTCACACTTTGCCTTTAAGGGTCAAATTTGTCAAATCACTAAAACTAAAACTCATCTTTTACCATAATAATTAACAAAATATATGATTTAAATATATTTCTCAATTTTTTTACTCCTGTTTATTGGACTTACCTATTTATTTGAAAGGGGTTTAGTCTAATTCCACTCTTACTTGTTAATATATATCTATTTTAATACTAATTGTTAATAATACTAATAATTGTTAATAATAAATTAATATATTTAAAAGTGAATATAAAGTTTGATAATTTCTAACTCCTAATATAATAGTTTGTAGATTAGAATGTATAATGGACGGGTGTCCAAAATGTCCGGAAGATAAAATAAAGAGATAAGAAGTAGTAAGGGTTATTTTTCTTTGAAAAGAAAACAAACAAGTTGAAGAATAGATATGGGATAAAAAACTAAAACATAGTTCTTAAGTTAACTTATTCATGATTAGAAATAATTCAGCAGAATACAATAGGGAGTCTAAAAGAAAGAATATTTTTCTAAGTACAAGTTACCTATTAAAGGTCTAGGTCATTCTAGATCGATATGAGAAGCGCAGTGATATTAAGAATTCATAAGTGGTCTGATCTATTTCAACTCTTTAATTGGAGGTTAAACAAACACTGAATCCGATAAATTATAGGCACACACGGTCTGATAGAGCTTTAAAAGTTTAAAAAAAATAAAGTAAATTAACAACTATAAATTAAACAAAAATGAAGTTTCTTTTATAATACCAAATATTTTGGCTTTTTATAACGAGGCATGGATTAAGAGCTCATCAAAATATAGAACTGGAATTGATTTATTCATTGTTTAATAATCAAATAATAATATTTATAAGAAAAATTATTAATTCAAATTAATAATTAGCATATCGATATTTGAACAATTCCATTAAAGTATTGAAATATGATTCGATATTCATTTTACTTTAATGAGTACACACGATCCCTTTAAAAATATACCCTCCCCCAAAAAAGCACAAGATTTTGGTTAAAATCAGTTTGTTGATATTGCTGTCGGGGAAAGAAAAAAAATATCTGTTTTGGGGGAAAAATATAAATATTAAAAAAAAAAACAATATTTTCAAAAATTGCCTTTTTGAACATGTATTATTTAGAATTAAATTTATAAAAATCACTAATTTTTCAAAAATTCTTTTATGACTCAAAAAAAAAAAAAATCTAGCTAACGCCTACTCGAAAAATTTTGTAATCGAGCAGATTAATTTTCGAATCAGCCGAAAGGCTAAAATGAACAATGACTCGGACAAGCCATACAATTTCTTGACCTGAATAGTCTTCAAGTGTGTGGAGAATAAATTAATACCTCGAAGCAAATCGGACAAACTGAAATTTTAAGATTCAAAGATTGAAGACTATAAACTTTGATTTGAAGTTTATGAATAGTTGTGTAATAATGATTTATATAAAACCATAATGAATGGATAGCTGTAATTGTTTCATTGTTGTATGATTTGTAATGTAGAATATGGTACGTTTTGTAAGTCTAACGTATATTAAGTTTTAATTTGTGAATTAAGCAATACTCCGATTTTTTATTATTTAATTTTTTTACCCAGTTGCCATCCATACTTTCTCTACGGAGATCAAGTACGTAAAATAAAAAATATTGAAACATTTATTTGAGAATTATATTGGTGGAACCTCCTAGCTATTCCTTCGCAACCGATTACACAGGTGATTGTCCAAAGATTTCATAATAGAACTGGTCTGACAGGTTGGGTAGACTTCGGAAATCAGTTTTTAATGAACACACGTCGGGCATGACTGTCTTTAGTTGACAATTAAATCGGAAATACTTAGTTTACTACAAATATAGGCTAGGGTGTTATTTTGGCGAATGATTCCTACTAAATAGAAATAATTCAATTGATCGATTAATGATTTATCATTCGATACAGTGAAAAAAATATCATATAATTCATTGAAACTTCTCTTAACGGACATTCCGCCATAGCGGAGACTAACAAGAAGGTACAGGTACTCTATATTACAGAACCCCTCCTTTCCGGACGTGGATGGTAATATTTTGTGTACATGCGCAATAACTAAAAATTAATTCTTGTGTCAAATGACTCAGAAAATATGCGTAATTAACAAATTATGTAGTTTTTTTTTTTAAACTGAATAAAAATAAAGATTTTTTTGGTAATTTTATTCTGAATTCTCACTCTTTTCTCAGAAACTATTTTCACTAATTTTATTTATTAATTAAAAATGACACTTAATCAAATTAATGTTAATTTTAATTTTTAGCCAATGTAAAAATTTTTATAAAATAGATATAGTCGCTTAAGCTGTTGTACTTCGTAATTTATTTTCGTACGAGGTATCACAACTCAGCACGAGACGTAGTGGAGTAATATTAATATTCAATTTTTGTGTTTTTTAAAAATAAATTAAAAAATGTATGAACCTCCTTAACGCACACATGGATAACATATCCATCCCCGAGGGTATCCGTAATTTTAGAGTGTGAACATCAAACAACTATCTTAAGATATTTGCAACAAAGAGGTACTGCTGATGTACCTGTTTATATATGACTGGTCACGGAAGTCCTTCATTCAACTATTCAGGCTGTGCCAGGCTTCTGTGGGCGTAAGGTATGTGAATCATGGACATGTTTCGTATAATTTAGCAGAACGTTCTCTGCGTGTAAGCGTATGGTTTCTAGGGAACAGGGACATTGCAACAATTTGTTTGGTGTTGATTATGGTTGAAATTTTCCAACAATGTTGATCTGATTTTGCGACAACTAAAATATTTTGATTTTCCTCCCGTATCGTGAAGTACTTTAATTTGAACTTGCCTGTTGTGAATGTAGACATTGGGAATAATAATTTTATTTTATATTCATACAAAACATTGCATTGTTAAAAATCCGAAATAAAGGTTAAGACATTTTGTAAAGTATTTGAATAAGACGTGGTACCGCAAATTTAAAGTAGATTCTTAATCATCATGTTCCCTTAATTCTTAGGATAAGGGGATGATGTACTCCTCCTACCAAGCTAAAAACAAAACCAACTTCTATCAATGGGATTGAAAAATGCGGTTTTGTTCCTTTTCTCAAACCATACACAAAGTTGCTTCTGTTCTGTTGCTTCTTATGTTAACCAAGTGTGTTTAAAGAAAACTCATAAATTAGTCCGGGTAAAACTCATATATGATCGTCGCAACACAGATTTAAGTCAAACATCCTTAAATACTTGATTATTCTTGAAAATATGGTATTATCTGTAATGGCCTGTGCACAGTCGTAAATAATTCGAAGGACTTCACGAAGAAAATAATAGATTACATGGATTAAAACACCATGAATCACCTTATATGATTCTAATTATGTTTTAAATTATTTTTTTTAAATAATAAAAATAACTATACCTACTGTACTGTAGAGGTTATATTATTTATTATTAAAAAATGTCTCAAAGTATTACTGAAATTATTTTCATGATGAAGGAATATAAATATCATAATAACAAATTATTAAAAATACGCAAATATAATTTTAAAATATTACAATATGGTTATATTGTGATTATTCTGTAAATTTTATAAATACAATGCAATTAAAAAAAAATTATGTAATGTTAAAATATAATTTTACGATATACTGTTCTTATTCAAGATTCAAGCAGACTTAGTCTTTAAAAAAAGAAAATAGATTATTTTTTTACTAAATCTGCTACTAGGCACCTGGTGAATGCTATTATTATAAAAGAATATGTAAGCATTAAAAGCTAAAACATCTCAGGCTATGACATAACAATTATGAGAGAAGAAAAATAATTAATTAATTCATACCTTAGTATTCATACAAACTTGACACGGATTACGAAAACTATACGAGGTCTAAGCACCTCAAGATGCATATAGTCTTTTCTGCACTTTCACTAACGACATATAATTAACAAATAACTTATAATTGACGACAATCACCAAGTAATACCTCCAGAGATGTATAGTTAATGAGCAGTGAATTATGCATGAATATTACGTTATAATCTTGCCGCGTTGAATAAAAAAGCATTATTATAACAATGTATACGATACGCAGTTTGCTCACTACGGTTACGAAATAATTGTATAATAATGCAAATTATAAATTCTGGGCCGATTAGGAAAAAAGCTTTGCTAATAGAACTCTCTTTATTTGTAGTTAGTTTGTTTATAAAGGAAAAAATATCTGCTGTATAATCATTATAATGAGAAATAGCTGTATTTTCATAACAATTGGTATTGTCAACAACCAATACCGCGTTATCTAATGAGAAACAAATACATTGACATCTATTATCGCCTGCTATGCAGGTTAAGGACAGCGAGTACCTGCAGAGCAACAAATTAGAGTCGAGGATAAAACAGATTTGATAGGGGTCCATTCTTATTAATATTGTATTTCAAATATTTAGTCAAAATAAAATGAATAAAGCAACGATATTTATCATCATTCAATATTTATTTTGAATATTCATTACAGAAACTATGTAGTTTTCCTAGGATATGTAGTTTAGCATGACTTGTAAAAATTTGTTCAATTCGAGGGGGATAAAATGCCGATTAGGCATTCTGTTGGGGAAGTGTTTGGTACTTTCTGTTTAAATTATAGATGTTCTTCAAAGAGATTTTTTTTTTTTTTTATTTAGGCAAAAAAGAGTGGACGTTATGTTTAAGTAGACTCAAACGTCTCAAATAAAGATCTCATTCTTTAGTCAGAAGAATATGATTCTGATGAATTGGATGATGAATTGACTACTATCATATTGTTTCATGTTGGGTGTAAACAAAAAATCCCAAATTGGTCTTGATGTTGGAATATTACAAATTTGTCAATCTCCCTTTAGAATAATATTAAAGGCACTGGCAAGAGGCGTTAATGCCTCAGAGTATAATACAAAATGTTAAAATAAAATTGTACTTATAGGACATCATAAAATATGACTAAAATAATAAATTAGGTAAGAATAAAATATTAAACAACAATAATTAACAGAACATGTCGAATTACAGTTAAACATGACCATATATCATTTCATATTAATCATTGGGTGACTAACTTCGAATAATACATCTGAAAAAGAACTAAGTACAAATGGTCCAAAAATAATCAAATTTAAATAAAATAAAATAAGGAACAATTATTATTTATATACATATTACAAGTTTAAAAGAAAATAAAAAACATCAAAGGTAGAAAAATAATTTTTAAAAATATAAAAATAAATATGAAAGCCAAAAAAAAAAATAAATAAATTCTCTAACAAAGTATAAATATTAAGCTTGAAGAAGTTTGTCGGGGGGTGCGGTCAGCAAAGAGCAACATAAATAAACAAAACCATATTTATTTATTTTATGCCGACGTTTCGACCTGAGTTTCAGTTCTTCATCAGGGGTTGTGGCGTGTAAAGGGGAAGGGAAGATGCTAACTGTTGGCACAAATTATCAATATCAGTTAGCATCTTCCCTTCCCCTTTACACGCCACAACCCCTGATGAAGACCCGAAACTCAGGTCGAAACGTCGGCATAAAATAAATAAATATGGTTTTGTTTATTTATGTTGCTCTTTGCTGACCGCACCCCCCGACAAACTTCTTCAAGCATTAATCTACGGTCAACTATCTACATCTCATTATAAATATTAAGGTATCTTCTCATAATAATAAAAGAAAAGAAAATGTTATGAATATGTACATATTTACAGATTCTATGTTGTTATTGAAAATATCTAATAATATTTATTTTAAATAGCATCTATGTTTCTATAAATTTATAATTTTGTTTAAAGATTTTAATTGTTATTCTTCGGGAATCAGATGGACAGAAGGTGATTAAAGATATGGGATTTTAAGGTACAACTTCTTACGGGGTTTGAAAGTATTAGCCTTCTTTCTCTTACTTGAAGACTGCTGTGAGACAGTAGGTCGTATATCCTGCCCTGTCTCTTCAGGTCTACTAATCGGCTGTTAGCGTTTTTCAGTTGAGTCCAGTAAAATTGAGAGTTAATTTAGAAATAATTGTAAACTAATTTCTTTCAATGCATTCTGATGTAAAACTGTTTGAAAAAGACGATGAGAAAAAGTTTACCCGGGGATGAGTACGGGTGTTATGACAAACTTTTCAAAATGACCACCTTATATTTTTTAGGTTTATAGCCAATAACTTAGTATAAATGGTTTTACTGGATATTTTTTAAGAAAACAATTTTTTAAAATTGAAAACAACCCAGGATGGGATGGCTTCGTTCTAGACGAAATTAACGTAAATTACATACATGAGAGCGTGTTAGTCAACGAACAAACAATCCAATTTTATAATTACGGGAAGACGTTAACAATACCATTAGTTATCCTAAAAACAGCCTAAAATATCATGATACTACATCGGAAAGTATTTACTTGATCAATTGAAACTGGTTATATCATGACTTGATAGAGACATGGCGACGGAACAAATACATACAATGGATACAAGTATGCAATGTAATGTGATCAGTTATATAAATTTCGGCCTTGTAATAACTGTTTTATTTTCTTAATTCGTAAGCAGGTTATTTACCAAAGATAATTATCAATTCTATCCGGAATGGGAGGGTCGATTTTCGGTTCCACGGGACCGGTTAATTAATTAAGGTTAAAGGTAATTAAGTTAAGATTAAAAGGTGAACCTTCCCAGGCAAGAATTGACAATCAATGAACATAAACCAAGAAAAGGGCTCAGTATAAAAAAATATATATAAATCTCCCAATCCAAGATAACAAGGTCATTCAGTCGTAAATAAACTCCAATTAGATATTACCGACTAAGAGCAAGGTAATTGGACCAATTAGGAAGCGCACCGAAGAGCCGTTAGCTGGTTGATTGGATCAACGTCTCGGCCAGCTGACTGGAGCTACTGACCTGGAAAAGGCCGTGAAAGATAGAGAGATCTCCAGCCGTGCATCAGTTCTGGAGGGGATGTTCTATCTCAAGCGAGGCTGGAGTAACCATTCCGTGATGTGGAAAAGCTCTCTCAGGAAACCATTATTTCAGTTAAGTTAGACATGTATCCTAGCATGGATATATCGTTCTGTATTCGTTTAACGATTTATAATAGTTAATTTTCTTAAATTTTAAGAGAGATACTATAAAACTTGATTAGACCATTATTTTTATTCTAATAATAATTTGTATTTATTTTTTTTAGGAGGTGAAGGTAATTGTGCTAATGCATAAAACTTAAATGTAATACTAGGTTTGAAGTGCAAGTGTGTAATTGTATAATTTTTTTGGGAAAGTAGGTATGCCGTTGGTAATCTGATAAAATAAAGGAATGAATCCTTATATATTAGCCATGTCTCAGATCCATTAGTGACAATGGGTCTTGTGACTTTTTTATGCACAATAATCTTGACCCTGCGAGACTGGGTTCTATAATTCAGAATTTTTCTCATGTCAAAGCAGAATATGTTCCTATGGTCATCTTTGCTTTTAGTTCCTTCTCTACTTCATTATTATGTTATTAAATTTGAGTTCATTATGGGATTTAAATTTTACCTAGTAAAACCAAATTAATTCATCAATTTGAACATTTTACTTGATCTAATAATAGACTAAACTTCTCAGTGATATACTTTGGTGAACTTCTTTTTTTTTTTTAATTTTAATTTATTTACAAACGAATCAAAAAAAAATAATGATGAGAAGATAGTTGACCGTGGATTATATAGGAGGAGAAAATAGTCGAGAATGCGTCAGTGTAGAACAAAAGTAAGTAAAAACTTATTTCTTAGTGCCAAACGTTTCGGCCACAATTTCAGGTCTTCATCTGAGCACCTAGATCTAGGTTCCAATAGTCGGTATTCACCAAAGTATATCCAAGAGAAGTTCTTCTCATCTTCTCCTCATAAAAAATAAATAATTTGCTACCTTATTTTCTTATAAAATGGTTAAAACAACGGACTGGCTAACTAAGGTTGTTCGACTATTTCTGTTCAAAGATATCTTTTCCAAAATTTGGAGTTCTAATTGCCTTTGTGGAAAAAGTCCATAACTAACTATATTTATGTAATTTAAAAATTTTAGTAGGCAATTAATTTACGATTAGTACAAAAAAACATGTATTTAATTTGAATACACTACTCCATAATTTTTCACGAAAATAATTGTTTCAGTGTTCGATGTTACCTTATTTTTTTTTTATCGTTCTTATTTCTATCTCATCGTCCCAGAACATACTCCCTATATTTAAAGGTTGGAACAAACTGTTGAAGGCCACTAAGTGCATTGAAAGGAGAGATCAAAGCAGGTAACGGGATATATCAATTGGATAAGGGAAATCCATTGACATGTTGGACAATGATCAAAAGGTATAGAACCTGTACTGTTAGCAGAGTTGGACATGGAGTTACCATTTTTCAAAACAATCAAGTAGCTTCTAGTAAGATGAAATAAATACTGGTGATTTTTCAGAAGTTAATGGTATAATAATGTTAGTATAATTAAACATATATAAGTATCATACAAATATAATATTTTTATAAACTTTAATAGGAAGCAGAAAAATGATATATTTAATATTTTATATTAATTTAGTTTTGTCAATTTTAATGTAATTTATATTATAGACCACTGTTGGTCTAGAAATACTCAAAAAGCTGGTAAGAATAATACCTAATCCTGAACACCAAATCCGTATCCTAGTTTAAAACTAGAGCTTGGTAGTATTTCAAAATACTAATACAACCTACGAATGATTAGAAGAGGTTCAGTGCTTTGTAAGGAAGTACTGTTTCTTAAGCAACGGTTGTGTAAGGAGGTGATTTGTTTATAATCTTGATCAACCGCCAGGTTTTTCGACTGTTAAGGGTCCCTTTTTATAGACGCTGGGTTTGGCCCAAGAGGACTCCCGAATCTACAGCGTTGTCTCATGGCTATCTGCCACAACCGGATTCTAACCCGGGCTAGGGCAATAGTAAAAGCCCCTTAATCCACTCTCCCAAAATACAATAAAAAATAAATTTTTTGTTCATTGTATTTAATAGAATTAAATACAATGTACAAAAGATATTTGTATTTTAACTAACTAATTTCCAAATAACGAAAAAAAAAAATTGGTTGAGGGTGCGGTCAAAATGAAACACAAATAAGTTGGTGTAACCTTTTTAATTGTGCCAACGTTTCGGCTAGAGTTTCTAGCCTTCTTCAGGGATGTTAGCTTGAAAATCAAACGCCTAAGACTCTAGCCGAAACGTTCAATTAAATAGATTACACCAACTTATTTGTGTTTCATTTTGACCGCACCCCCAACCATCTTCTCCTCGTACGTCATCCACGGTCAACTATCTCTCATAATTATGGAAAAAAAAATTGTATTTTTAAGCAACGTAAAACGAAATGTAAGTAATATATCAAATAATATTATATAAATTGCATCTTGCATTTAAAATACCTTTCTAACATAATACTTAGTTGAGTATTTCAGAAACAGAGATAAAAGTATTTAAAAGTTACACTCTACACACAAAATATCCCCAAATATTTTTAAAATACATGAGTGTAATCTGTATTTTAAATACTTTTATTTCAAAATAATTGACAGTAGTTTGTAATTGGAATAATTTTCTTTAAAAATATTTGAAGTAATATAAAAAGTATCTTGATTCATAAGTTTTAATTATATTTAAAAATGAATCACTAAGGTGAATTATCAATAACAGTGGTCAACACGAATTTAGAGTCAGGATTCTATACGTCTAATTTTTATTTCTTCCACTTAACTAATAGAAGAATAAATAATTTTACCAGATGAATTTTTTTTGCTTTTATTGAAAAAAAAAAACAACAACAATATTTTGGTCTTTGTGAACATTTTTCGAAATTGTAACTGCATAACTTCGAAACTATACTTTTTAAAAGTCGAAATATGCATAAAGTAAGTCGCATTTTTTGTGAAATATCTTAAAATATTTTCTTTCTACGAGAACAGTCATTTAGGACAGATTTGATGTAAATGAAATTAGATTTTATTCGTGCCCATAAGAAAAATGTTAGGCTCAAAGGTTAGATTAACAATGCTAAATAACCAAAAACGTTGACAACTTCATTTTGAGAGAACTACAAAAAATAAAATACTTTTCAGCTTGTAATTACTAAATTTGAGTTAAATCTTAATAAAATGAACAAATATGAAATGCAAACCGGGTGTACAGAACACAAAGAAATGATCTAAACAATAATAAAAACATAAAAAATTGTCTGAATAGTTATTGTTTTATTTTTATTAAATAGTAATAAAATTTGAAATAATAATGGATACACATCAGCCAATGAAATGGCATCAATTTTTTGTTTTTTTATCAGAGAATTGTTGTGGCTAAAAATTCTTTTATGGGTTGGAATGAAAAAAAATTACATTTTCTCAAAATTCATCTTTCGTGACTATTCTCATAGAAGGAAGTGATGGTAAAAAAAAAGGATAAAACAAGTTATTCTATTGAATAATAACTGACAAGTTTTGAAAAGAATTGAAAATATTACACTATTATCAATAAAAGCAAACTATGAGTAACAAATCTAGATTTCGATTATTGTTCGATATATAGAAACAAAATTAATTGTTAATGTACACAGAAGGTAAATAAATTGAACTTAGGTTAAACTAAAAATTGTCATTACCAATTGGAAAATATTAGATGTATAAGATTAATTTAGTATGTGATAAAAGTTTGTTCGTTGTAAAATATTACGATGAACCAACTCTTCTATGACAGTCGCGATATCAGATTCAATTTGCAACCGCTCAGTAAATAATCCACGACCTGGTGGTTCTTATTCCCTTAACAATTCTAAATAGACAATTTGTCAGGGGCTCAAGAACCGTTTAGGGGAATAAACTAGACAAAATTAAATTAGATCGTCTATTCCTATTGGCCTGGGAGTATTCAAGCCATACTGCTCGAGGGACAGAGGGTATAAGTCAATCCAAAACAAACAACGAGTATCTTTAAAAAAAAAGTATTATTATTTACAAATGTGAAAATACTTTAGAATGTTTATTAAATCAATGTTGATGAAGGTTAGGGGTGCGGTCAAAAACGAATTCACAGTAGAAAAAAATATTTTAGTTTTTAATATGTACCAACGTTTTGATTCATTGTGTAGTCATGAAGAGGAAAACAAATAATGAGGTTTTTAATTATTTTTAGTTGCTCTAAATATTTTTTTTGTGATATCTTGAGCTATATGGAAAATACATTTTTTATTTAATGTGTTTTTTGCTGGTGGTCTGTAAGCGATCTATTAGAGGACTTAATATAATATTATTATGTACAGTTCCAAAACCAGCCGAGTCCATTTAGGTAGAGTTTTTTAATGTTTTATAAACAATTATATTACTATACACATAATATCAGGATATGAAATAATGTTATCCTAAAACAGTTGTTAATATTACCTTGAGTTAATATACTCGTAATTACAGAACTGATAATCGCTGGTAAAAAAAAAAAATTGAATTTAACCAGTCTCATTTTAGAACTTAACGCCTGGACGTTTTTAAGATATGTCCTATCGAATCCAAGAATTGTACTTGGACAAACCTTGGATTTGATAAGACATATCTTAAGAACGTTCAGGTTGAATTGAACCTGTTAAATTTTCAGATGCAAAAGAAAATATTATTACTCATCCTCAATTAAGGTTAATAACTATCAAGAACCGCTCATATTATGAGTTAGGTTTTTATCCCGTAATCAATTCAGGATACCTGAGTTTCAGATAACCATCGCTGTATAATACAAAAATAATTAAACATTATAATATGCGAAAAAATATACGTAAGGTAATGAATGAATTACGAAGAAGCCAACTTTCCATGTTTAATATATAATTTATTTCGATCATAACTATTTTTATCCTGGTTCTGTAAAGCCTTGGGTAGTTAAATGCCGTTAAAAAAAAATTAAAATAAATCTGCATAAATTAATTCAGTAAAAAGTTTGTAAATGAAGTCTAAAGTAATGTGGAGTTTTAATATTAGTAAGCAAATAAATCTATATGAAATGTGGTTTAACAACATTAATGTTACATTTGGAGTCCTATTTCTAAAGGAATTTTCTAACGCTGTAAACTGCTTGAAAATGAAAGGAAGTGGAAATTCTGTAAAACGAGACCAATAATTTTAAAATCGATAATAAATTAATGCTGTCTGCTGGACGTAAAGGAATAATGTCTCTGGCCTTAAGTTGCAGATGAAGGCCGTGTCGATGATGCCGTAGGAGGATGACAGCTCATAGTACTAGAGCCGGGAAGAATAAAAGCAATGAAAACTATGTATAATTACTAGTCAAAACTGATGAGTCTGCCAAGTATAGGTGGGGGAATAAAAAATGGCGGCTGTTTCAAAACCTTAAAAAAACACTAATTTTTCATTCGGAGCTCTATATCTTAAAAACTACCCACAACACCAAATTATTTAAAGAAGTGTAAATTTGCTGAAATATTAGCCCTAAAAGAGCTATTTACGTCCAATAGTTTTCGATATAGCTTTTTAAAAAGGAAATGTTTTTAAAAATCTACTGAAAGATAAGTAGTTAGTTAATTTTTTTTTAAATATTTATTTATTGCTATTTACAACTGTACATTACAATACATTTAGTAAATCTGATCCAAGTTAAATTGGAGTGTTACAGGTGTGTAGAGAAACTACCCATTTGTAGCACTCTAAGTTAATTTATTTTGAGAATTCTATATCTCAGGAACAAGGTGACCTACAGATGTCTATTAGCACTCAAATTAAAGTTAAATTAATGAGCTATAAAGTAGTTTAAGATGTTTATCTTCGTAGGAGTAATAGTTTACATGAAATTTGCTAAAATAAATTGATTTATAGTTGTTCGGACAATAAGTTTGATTTATGAAAAACTTCACTTCAGAAACCATTGGACGTAAAGATGTCTACCAGCGCTCAAATGAAAGCTAGTTACATTTACTACAAAATAGTTAATTATATTTATCTTTGTAGGAGTAGTAGTTTTTATAATATTTGACAAAATAAACTCACAAAATGTTCATTTCTAGTTGTTCGTATAAAATGTTGGATTTTTGAAAAAATATATCTCTAGATCCATAAGACGCACATATGTCTGCTAACACTCAAAATAAAGGAAATTCAACTTACTATAAAGTAGATTATGACACTTTTCTTCGTAGAGGTAGTAGTTTTTATGATATGCACATATGAATATGAATTTGGCAAAATTTGTCCGAACAAATATAAATCAATATATAATAGCAAATTTCATGTAAACTATTACTCCTACGAAGATAAACATCATAAACTACTTTATAGCTCATTAAACTAGCTTTAATTTGAGTGCTTATAGACATCTCTACGTCAAATGTTTTTTGAGATATAAATTTTTGAAAATAAATTCACTAACTACTGATCTTTCAATACGTCCCATACGACATTTTTATGAAATGTTGCTTTTTAAAAAGTTATTTCTCTAAAAAATTTCACGTGAATAACTCTACTAAGGCTCATATTTTAGCAAATTTACTCTTCTTTAAATGACGTTCTCTTAAGTTTTCTTGTGTTGTTCTTACTTTTTAAGATATCGAGCTCCGAATGAAAAATTAGTGTTTTTTTAAGATTTTGAAACAGCCGGCATTTTTTATTTCCCCTACCTATACTTGGCAGACTCGTCAATTTTCACTATTAATTATACATAGCTTTCATTAAATTTATCAAAAATTGGGGTGAGATAACTGCCTTTTTTCTTCTCTTGGGCTCTTGTACTATAAGTATCAGAGTTGTATATCACAGTCCCTTTGTAAGCAAACACAGTGCAATACATTATACGACAAGCTCTGGTGTTTGTTACGAGCCGCAAAGTTGACTGACTATACAAAAATACGTTGAAGCAGCAATCTTTTGTTATAAACAGTACTTAATTATGTAGTTAAAAAAAAAGCGCACGTAAATATGCTTATTTACGATATAATATCTTACATTACCAAACTAATTAATGTAATACATCGATTCATTTTATAAAGGTGTTAAATGATTATGTCAATTAAACGTGTTATTTGAATACGAATCTCCTTAATCGAGAGTTGATAGTTGACCTTGGATTATATAATGAGGAGATGATTGGGGGCGCGGTCTATGATGAACATAAATAAGTAAAAACTTATTTATCAGTGCCAACGTTTCGGGCAGAATTTTAGGCCTTCCTTAGAGCTACTTGAGTTAGATCAAACGCCAAGTGCCTTGACCCTGATGAAAGCCTGAAATTCTGGCCGAAACGTTGGCACTGATAAATAAGTTTTTACTTATTTATGTTCATCACAGACTGCACCCCAATCATTTTCTCATACATTACGAACGTAAACAATTAATAAACCTGAATTTAAAAATAAATAAATTGTTGTTGATACTGATTAAATCAGGACCAATGCAGTGATAAACTGATATATTCTATAGTGCTATATCGGCAGTTAATATATTATATTTTTTATTTTATTTTAGGAATAATTGAATTAATTTAAAAATGATAATGAATTTCAAAAATGTATCGTAATCTGGCTACTCACCAACCCACCACTCTTATGGAGGACAAGATGAAGTTTTTATAGGTCATTTTCAATAAAGAAATTCGGATGCAAAGTCTTGCGTTCATGTCCCAAGGATGAGACAAGAATGCTTCATTCAAACAATCAGACTTTCTATAACTTTAAAACTCAAAGCACATCTGGACAAACAGCTAACATGAAATCCTCAAACAAGACTGAAAAGACAGGAGATTGCTAATCGATTCCGAATATTACAACATTTACTAGACAAACGGACTAAACTGCCAATCCATTACAAAAGACTAATCTACATGACAATTATAAGGCCTATCTGGACATACGAAGTTGAGCTTTGGGGCTAAACTAAACCATTAAATTCCTCCCGAACCCAATCCTTACAGTCCAAAATCCTTAATGCTCCTTACTTTGTCACGAATCAAGTCATCCATCAGGACCTCAATATCTCATATGTTGCCGATTTGGCCAGAACCAGATACCAATCCTTCCATGATAAAATTCCCAAATCCACTCGTTTCAAACCTGGCTTCTCCTTCATTACCTAATAATCCTCCTTGGCGTCGGAAAAGAAGATGGCCTCGAGATCAATGGGTAGATTCTCCACATGTTTGTATCATGTCACAATGTCACCTACAGCAAATTTACTTGTTGTATATATTTTTATACAGTTGTAAATGACAATAAATAAATTATAAAAAAAAAACAAAAAAAAAAAAAAACTCAAAGCTTATTTCAACTATTTTACGTAACCGACACGGAAGCAAAAAATACAATAAATGATGTTGTAGAAACTGAAAATGGTAAAAATATAAAATGTGCTTTATCTTATACATCAGTGATATAACACACTTTTGCAGGCATTCGAAAGGTATAGCGGTTTGTGGGTTTCTTATATCTCTTCGTAACTTCTATTCTCACTTATGAGGATTTGAAAGTTACGTAATAATGTTAAAATAATGTTGAGATATGGTTAGAAAGAAGCTTAACGAATTTGTAGAAAAATTATTTAAATTGTAAGAAATCAATAAAATCATTCATCAATCTTCATTCATGCTATATCGTCCTCATTTCTAAATAAATTTATATTTAGATATTTATAAAAGTTATAAACAGAAAAAAATGAAATTTTCAAAAAATTTGTAGTTTGAAGATGAAAATAAGTTACATATGAATAAATGATAATAGTGACACAATCGTCTTATCACAGAAGTAATTATAAAACTAATGCTGTCAAAATTATAAATCATTAACTATTGATTAATATAGTCTGTTGTATATTAATAACGCTAACCATTGCGCGACCTTTTCGCAGCTTCAATGCAATAGGATGTTTCGAAATAGGCCGTTTGAGCGCTGAGCTTTCTACACCTTCGTTGGGAGTTATTAATGCCAGTCCATTCTTGCATTCAATTCCTACGTAATAGTATGCCGGATATATTTTTAAGCCCCATTGGGCTGATGTCATAACACTTGAGGGAATTTTTTTTTCCTGCATTGATAATGCAATTGAAGAAGGGGCTGAGGAAATCTGATCTTTAGGAAAAGGGTAGTAGTTTGTGTCAGTCTGTTGGTGACGGAGTTCACCAGGTCTGTTGAGTCAGTTGAGTCACTTTTCCTCAGTCTAGACTGAGTCTGTTCATGTGCGTCTGCCATCTTTGTGGCCGTCCAGTCGGTGTCAGAGTCTTGAATAATGCCGACTGCATTATGCATAGAAAATATTATAAATTACAATTCTCATTCACGATGAGGGGTGGTTACAATTATAATCACAAAACCTTTATATGACCACTCATCGAACAATTTTTATTCAAGTTTTAAAATTACAGATTAGATTTATGTGTGCTGTTTTAAGAAAGATAATGAATTAAAATATATATATATATA
>NW_027115162.1:398225-402031 GCF_000696795.3 Halyomorpha halys | reverse complement strand
TATAAACAAATTTTCAATATATTGGGTTCATAGAATGTAATCGCTAGAAAAAAAGTTAAATAAAGAATTAATTAAATTAAGAAATATATTTTTCAATTAAATTCATCAATAATTTTTCTAAATAATAAGAAAAAGAGGGGAAAAACATAACTAAGGATTAAATGAAATAGAAACTTTCTCGAATGAATACCAGAGAAATGCTAAAAGGTGTTTTATCTTGGTTTGCACTCTCTAGTCGATCGTGGAATGTGCATTATCATTTAGCTGCTATGAAGTATTTCCTCACCTTTCAAGAAAGTTATTTTATTCTTTAAGAATATTCTAACATACTAATCATTACATATTAAAAATTTAATTAATTAAAAACAATAAAAAAAGTATGTAGTCAGTATGATGAAGTAAATATGTATATAAAAATAATAATAAAGTTAAATAAACTAAAGGTATAAATATGATAATAATAATAGATGACTTTCGCTTTGACCTAAAACAATGTACTTTCGTGAAATTCCTTAGTCAACTATTCATCACTTCTTAAGTATTTAACCAAGCAATTTGTGATAGACAAAGCGTATAAGTAATCTACTTAACCCATATTGCAAACTAGAATATCAAAGAGATGAAATGGGATCAATCAATAAGGTCGTAATAGAAATACGAAGTAAACCTGAAATTATTAATATCAAGATGGTTTATTGCAATGCGATGAAGGAGGCATGGAAGATAATTCCAAAAAATAAATCTATTGTCTCTTGAAGCAGAAAAGCTCTTCAAACAGCAAGTTCTTTAATATGGCTTGTAGATTTTAACCTTTATCTGGTATCGAATTTTCTTTATCTTTATATAGTGCTGATAAAAAATTAATTACAGAGACTATTACTTTCAATCACAGTTACTGTTATTTTAAATTACAAAAATGATATTATAATTTCGATTAGTAATTTCAACTACTTGATGAATCACTGAACTTGTAATGTTGGTAAGAAATTACAATTACTAATTGAACCAAAGCAATCGCAATGACTAACCGTTATTTTTTGCTCAAAATTGTCATTATAGTGTTAAGAAAATGTCTAATTTAAAATTAAATATATATATGTATGTTATAGACGTCCATATACAGAGTTTTCAAGACTCGTTTGACAATCCATTTTTTATATTTTAGAGTTCTGTGTATTTCGAAATGAAAAAGGTAGGCCCTAGTTATGGGGAATAAAGTTTCTTTTGGGAGTTAATTCGACTTTTAGTCCCCTTTAAGTTTTTCTCCAGTGCACTAAACTCTGAAATTTAATAAGAAATATTTAGAATGAAGGGTTCTCAAAAACAATTTGATTATTTAGACTGTGATTTTTCCGCCTCCGTAAATCCTTTATAATTTGATTATCCTTGGCCGGAATGATGAATTCTTATGATGAATTCATACAGAAAACTGAATTATCAAGCTCTTCAAATGTATTTGTTATTTCACACTGTTTTCTTCAAAAACCATAAAACATTATTTGCGTTTTTGGGGATTTCCACCTTTAAGACGCGTCAGATCGGAAAAACGCCCGAAATGGATTTTCTATTGGAATCCGTCATCAAAAGTTCCATTTATCGTTGGAAATTCCAGAGTTTTGTTTGCTGGAGAAGAAGTGTGAAGGCTATAAATTCGATTTTGCTTCCAAAAGAAAACTTCTTTGCTCATTACTAGGACATACCCAGTTTCATTTCGAAATTCTCAAAACTATAGAAAAAAGGGATGAGTGAATCGAGATCGAGAACATTTAGCACTAAATGGACTCAGGATTCTAAAAACTATGCATAGATGGAGTGAAAAACGCTTGGTGTGGCTCCGGCCTGGCTGAGGTATGGGGGACGGAAACGTGCTGCTCTTTAATCTTGCCGAAGAGAAAGCACTGAAGGATCCTGGAATCCCAATTACCAGAGAGTTCTTAAACAAGTCTCGCAGCATTAGGTGCTTAAGACTTCTGCGTACTGGTTAGATTCCTATGAGCATTATCATTATAACTATAGATGATGATAATATCTAAAATAGGGAGTTATTGCATATATTAATAGATTTGTCATTCCTATTCACAAATCTTGACCCATCACAACAAAACTACATTGTGAACGATATGGTGGCAATCAATAAATTGTTGGAAACAATATATGTTCTACTTGCTCACAGAGAGTTATGATGTTAGAGCAAAATGAGTCGGAGATGAAATACTCGAGATAAGTTGATTGGGATTGAGATTTACAATCTTTGGAAATCGGATCCCTTCATTGGAGTATTTAGACCATTTGGAACAACGAGTGGATTTATGATTTAGCGTCACAAAAAAATAATAATCGATTTTTAACATAATAACAACTAGATGTCATCTGAGCAATGGCCTCCGTGAAATAAATATTTACTGAAACAAGTGGCACTCGAACCCATAACATTCTGCACCAAGGAATCTACAATCCTCTTTCAAACGTCCTTAACGCTCTTGCAATAAAATTATACGATTAAAAATTTTTAAAAACTGTATTAATTGCTGCTAGTTGTGCTTAGCGTTGGACCTTCAAACCATTACATAAAAGTTACATAACATGGATGTTGAAAATTGGTTATGGCTTAGTAGTATGCTGATTAAGATTTTATTTTCTATTCTGGAGAATATGATGATCATATCGATGATACTCTCAAAGTTTTTAATACTATTATTAGGATTTTAAAGTGAAAATATACGCGATAAAATTACAGGTTAACCTGTGGCATAATAGTAGAAAGTATTTAAGCATTATTTGGACAAACAAAATCATTTTGTAAATACTAATGAAGTCAAAGTTAAAAGGGAGATGAAGAGAATGAGATAAGATAGATCTCTAGTCGCACAGATAGCTACAATTATCCCCCCCGAAAAAAAAAAATTAAAATTACTGTGAAATTCGAACTATGAACATTTCAGATTTAAAATGGAATGACTTTATAATAGATGGAGTGAGGTTTAATTTTTGAGGCGACAATTTTAATTTATTTAAACAATATATTCTTTCAGAACAATTTTTATTTTTCTTCAAATTATGGACGTTTTTCATGAGCCAAAACTAATAACTACCTACAAAAAATCATCAAGTGTAGTTGGTTAGTGTTGAAGAAAGTGAACAGGGCTTACAAAGCTCAAAAATTTTCAAAAATAAATTTTTTGGCCCAAACACTTCCATAGCGGTAATTTCGTTGTTGCTAGAGATAGAAAAAGTATTGGACCGGCTACCATATTCAATCTACCTAAGGTTGATTGCAAACTAAATCAATTTAAGGCATCGAGTTATTAAGGTCGTGATTAGATTATTAACAAAACCGCGAATAAATATTAATGACTTTCTTGAATAATTTACCAACTTTTTCTCGGAGTATATTGATCGAACTTCATGAACTTTTCACATTCAAGAATTATTAAATAGCGTTTTTCAACCCGAAACAAGATTGTATTCTATTGTATATTGAAAACCAGTATTTTGTACAATACAGTTTGCTTATAAAATATTCTTCGGAATTAAAAATTATTGCCTTTATATATAAATAATAAAATAATTTAAATAATTTGTATGTATATGGTTGTCTATGTGTCTCCTCACTCCGTTATAAAGGTGTAAATGATTTATAACGTCAAGATAAACATAATGATTTATGAGAAGAATATAAATTTCCTTTTCAAAATTTAGCATTTCTAAGGAGATTTATTTACTTCTATTTAGTAAGTACTAAGGAGAACTCTATTAAGTTGACATACGTATATATTGCATATTTTATTAATTTCTTTTTATATATT
>NW_027115162.1:369533-398175 GCF_000696795.3 Halyomorpha halys | reverse complement strand
ATTTTATATTTATTATCTCTATCTTAATGTATGCATATTATCCTTGCAGATAATTGTTGATTTTTTTAATACAATTTTAATTGAATACTACTTATGTGAGATAGATTTGTATATCTATATTGATATTTTATTTAAAAGTTTTATTTTATTTTATGTTTGTTTAAGAGGAAAAAAAAAAGATTTATTGGATTAAGGGAGAAAATATAATTAGATATACAGATAAATAGTGAATATTACATATTCATATTACAGAAATAGTACATATTTATTCAATTAAAGCTATAAGTTTCTCCTTTATAATAAAGAATCTGTTTATATGTGATAAATTGTACAATACATTGTGCATTTGAATTTTAAATTTTATTATTTTTTACTGGAAAATTTCGAGAATTTTTTTAAAAGTGTTTTGTCATACTAATCTGGACCCTTTTTCATAATGAAGCTAATTAATATTAAATAATAAATATAAGTATACAAACTTCAAAACAGTAGCACTAACACTTCTTATCTCATGAAGGGGATGACTCTTAGTGATATTACAGAAGTTTAAAAATATAAAAGTATAAGTCAGAATTATAAGCAAGTTAACGAAATACAAATTACAAGACTGTGTAGAATGTGTTTGTAATTTAATGTCAAATATGGCCCTGATGGTTGAATTGCTTCACAAGCATATCATGCAGGAGTATATGGTAAGTCTGTGGTATATTCTGACCTTGCCGTTAGGAAAGATAAATGTCAAATGACAACACTGTAACAACATCCATCACTCAGTACTGGCCTTCCGCAAGAATATTCATATTGTCAGGCAAATTTTATATTTCCTGTCGTTTAGAAAATTAGGAATAGTTACGAGAACTCCTTATAATCAAAAGAAAAACATATCTTTTTATAGGCTCTACTGATATTTTATTCATCACAGCAAGACGACAATCTGCAAAGGTCAGCTCTCATGCCTTTCCTTTGTGAGATAACTTATCCGGTACCTTACCACTACCTACCTTATCGCATTTAACTTAAACCTTATCAAATCCTAACTAAGCTGGAACTAGAATAAAAAAACTGATTCTACATGTACTTAAATAATATCATAAATTTCAAATCTCCATGCTTAATTCTGTGCATTTGGAGGTAAAGCACAGTATATCTATTTTCACCCTCTTATTATTACAAATTTGAGAATTTTCAATCAAAAGTTAACATATCCACTTCATTAAAGTATAGAATTGTTTGACAATCTAAAGTTTTACATAAAAAATCTTGATATTCCCCTATTTCCCTTATATACATGAGTCTGAGAATAATTTTCCAAAAGTGGATATGATATAAATACTGATATAAAACTCCTAATTTTTATTATACTGCATTTCTACTTCCTAGAGGTATGTTTTAGACCAATTGTGAAGGGAGTTACAAGGTTTTAATGGAACAATAAGCATACTTATATTCGGAAGGAAATATTTTTTCTAAGTGCTCTTTAACGAAGCCCTGCCAAAGTGGCACAATAAATCTTCCTTTTATATATTGCAAACGGTAAATCAGCGATCTCCCAAAATAAAATTATATCAGCTGTGAACGTTTCTGTGATCGAATAGTTTATTTGTTAACGTTTCACTTCATGTTTTGTTTGTCCCTTTGTTGTTGTGGTTACCTTGAACTATATTTTCTGGTTACATTGAGCTTAGCTCCATTGATCCATAAAAATGTTCTTAACAGGTTCTCACAGTTTTCTAAAAATACACTAGCAACTTGAACGAAAAAAACAAAAAATTATAAATACATAAATTTCAGTGCATCAACCTCCGAGGTAGGAATCCTATTGGTAAGTCCATCATGACCTTGTATTTGTCATTAGAATATTAATGCATCGATTTCTTTATTAATAGCTTAGGTTACTTATTACTGTTCATTTTTATATAATTTATGTTCTAAATGGAGGTTTGGAGCGAAGGAAGGAGATGAAGGATTGTAGAAGATAACTATGACAAGTCTAGTTGGTTGTTCTTGCAGGTGTCCGTTAACACTTGACGTAAGCGTTTAACGAATCTATTCTATTTCCTTTCATAAATATTTTTCTTGTTGAATGAAAACTCAAAACTCATCCTGTTATAACAATTTTGTTAAAATTTCATAGAAAACTGTTTTTACATATATTAAGTATAAATCATTATAAAGTATAAGTATAAATCATTATGTACTGTAAAGACTATGAAATAATAAATGAAGGCAATCGGCTTAGGGTATGAATATTATTTCCTTTTATTGATTAACAATGTGACTATATGATTATTTATTATTTACTTTATTTTTTGTTTTTATGGAGGAGGTAGCTCAGTGGTAAGGCGCTATTAACTCCATGAATCCAAATTTGAATCCGACTGTGTAGATAATAATTTATTTATAAATAATTCTATTACCGTAGCCTTAAGTCAACCCGATGGGTTCGGGAGCCCTTCTGGGGCACACCCAGGCTCTATACAGGGGTATACCCTTAATTGGAAAAAACCTGGGGGTTGACCGTGATCTTGAAGTACTGACTCTTTATGGTTTGTAGAGGTTCACATTATTAAAATTATTGGATTTTTTAAAGCACCTTTTCGTTTTATTACGTTGGTTTTCTTTTAAATTTTCCGTTTAAAACTACAAATATGTATAAAAGTCTATTTCTCCTTACTGTAGTATGCAATCAAAAACTTTGTATCAATTATAATAGCCTTATAGCAAACTGTATATAATAATTAATAAAAACAACTGTAAATAATATTTTCTTTTTTAAGATGAATAAACATTTTTAAAGAATATTGGGAACATGAACTCATGGACTTAATGAAGTTTCCATCAAGAAGAATTGTATCAAAATCAGAATTAGGAAAAGAAGTTGAGTACTCACTAGGCTTCGATGAGCTCGCAGTTGAAGAGCTCCCTGTTCTTGCCGATCTCTACGACGGCGAAGGTCTGCTCATAGTGATATACCAAGACCAAGGAGTCGTTCCTCAGCCTGGTTCCAGAGTATCCTTTGTAGAGAGCATTGAGGGCTGTCGCAGGACTCAGGACGAGGAGGAACAGAAGGAGGTGCATCTGGGACGGTCGCCGCTCTCCGACTGCTGGCCCTCTGTCTTCCTCCCCCCTCCTCACTCTCATTTTCTATTACTTCTTGTCTTGTGCCTTACCTGCCGACATATCGTTCCTAAGCTGACTCTATCATCTTACTTCATAAAATATTTCGATTTATAGAAAGTAATTTTAATAAAATAAAACCTGTCATTAATTTTTTAAGGCGACAATGCTATGCCTTGATATATGAAAGAGGTAAGAATACAGTAGATACGTATCTCTAGAAAGGACCATGACCCTACGTAGCACCTACCTGGTTCTCCTAGTGAATTTTAGAAAATGAAATACTAAGAAGAATATATATAAAAAAAACAGAAGAAAAGGAACTACTTATTATTATTATGACTGTCAAATGTCTTTAAATAAGAGTAAAAAGAAACTTTTATAAAACGGACATCCACGGGGAATATTTCCTCCGACTTACAGAGATGTCCGGTAGAAGGAGTTAATACAAATATGAAATAGAGCTGTAAAAAAAATCAACGCTTAAAGAGACATCTTGTAACCATTGTTTTGTAGAACAGATCCATCCTTGGTAGGACACAAATTTGAAAATTTAGTGGAGAGTATGTCGAATTTCAGGGATCATCATGGGGATAGCCTAAGTATATGGTACAAAATTAATAGCATATCGTCGTCTCAGTCTAAATGCCTCATAGTACTGTCAATAATACCGTTGTTCAATGTAGTCTGTTTTTGAAGTTTTTTTTTTTTTTACTTTAGCAAATTTAATTACCTTTAATCGCAGCAGTAGCTTATAGATTTTTTTTCTATTTTTCGATTCCACAGAGGGTATTGTTGATTTATGATGACCTCCTGTTCTTTTCCAGGCCACCTAGATCTTCGCCATTTGCACATAAACGATATGGAAAATGGAAAAATTGTATTGATCAACATCTTTTAAGAATCCGATCTCCTATAAAAATTTGAGTTTCCCACACCACTCGTGGAGATCAAAATGACCTGAAGCCTCAATAAAGATAATCCTCATTCATGGAGAAAACTAAATTTTGAAACCATTTTGTCTCTCATAGTTTTTAGATTTTTTGCACGGTTTGCAAGCAAATCGTCAATAATGGTAAAAGATTGTTAGCGATTTTTTATGATTTTCGATTTCAGCACGTCAAATCGAAAATAATGACCCTATAATTTTTTTTTTCTGATTTACCTTACCAGAACCCATCAAAAAAAGTACCCCATCATTAGAAATTTCGAAGTAGGTGCGCTGGAGGTTACAAACTCAACAATACTCTCTGTAAAACAGAAAAAAAAAGTTTTTTTTTCATAAACTGTGGCAGCAATTAAAGGTTATTAAACTCCCTAAAAAAAAAAAAGTGTACATCAAATATTATGGGCAAAGAAACGACATATTGGACTCCTGAATCTTCTGGAACATTCTAGGTCCTCATATGCCTTATTCTGGATAATTACACTGACAAAAAAGATTTTAATTAGACTAATATTAGCGAAGATACAGGAAAAAAAATCTGTACACAAAGTGGTTAGGGAAGAGGAGTGAGATATTGTATAACTTGTTATTTATTGATATGATAAATAAATCGGTTTTTTATTGAGGTTACTATTACGTAGTATATTTCTACGTTTTATAAAAATACTGTTTCACTTAGAAAAAAAAATTGATATAATCCTTTTTTACAAGGATACATTGGTTAGTACAGGTATGAAGAAATTTCAATAATCGTCGGCAATTCATAAAAAAAAATTCTGACAGTCAAGCAGCTTCTACATTTTCAGTTAGTTTTTTTATACAACCTAAAACAAAATGGGTGGGCTCTTATTACCTTAGTTAACAAATATTACCGTAATTATTACCAACTAAATATTGAGGTAGGTGATTATGGGCCGTAATGGTCTTAGCGCCTTGTTCAGAGTAGATTGGGTTCGATTTCCACTTGGGTCGTTTCGCGCTGACAGGGTGGCAGCCTCGAGATAGCCACCTATTGTTGCAAAAAGGTCCAATTTGCATAATAATTAGCCCTTAATTACAACTATTAGAACCCTTTTAACAATGTAGCATTTAAGTAAATTGATGTCATAAATAGAATTTAATTTTGATAATAATTAAGATTTAATAATAAATAATAATGGTATAATTTCATAAACATGAATGATTTTAATAACCGTAGCAATGGAAATAAAACAACGACTTGAAAGAAACATTTTCAGTTTGGCTTTATACTAACAAGGTTTTGTATTAAAGGCAACTTGTAGGACTTGAGCATAAACGACTTTGTGGTAAAGTATACAAAGTTTCAAGATATATCCGGATTAAAGACGGAGAAAAAATGAATAAAGTTTTATGAGTTGTGAAACTGGGCTGTATATAATTCACCACAAATTTATTAATGAGCTCATTTTTCTCCCTATCCTCAAGTAAAAAATCATGCTTCAGCATTCTTCAATCCAGTAGGTAAGAAAGTAATAAACTTTATTTTTGATGCTATAAACTCACTAATAAACGTTTTAAAACTTTTATTTTCTCTTAACCCGAATTATATAATAGATTCGACTATAATTTAAGTTCATCGATCCATCTTCAATAAAGCTCTTCTAAAGTTAATATAGTGAACCTATTTTGGTATGAAGTTTTATTATTTAGTCGAAGTATTATAATTCCCTCGGTTAAACACTTGCAACCATATCTTTCAAACAACCAAAGCTACCGACCGATCTGCAACCACCATAGTGTACGATGTGTGACTAGGGCCTACTACCACACAGAGAAAACTTTGAGTAAATATACGGACACATATCTCTACTATGTTTGTCAAAGATAATTTCCAACATCACTAGAACATAAAAATTCGTTTTTTCAAAATTTTCACTCAAACATAACTTTATTCTTTTAAAGTTAACAATAAATTAAATTATTAATCAGCTCATTTTCATTAATAAAAGGCAGATAGATAAGTTATTTTCCATATATTAGTTTACATTTATTTAAAAATTTAACTTTTTTTTAATGTAAAATTGGAAAACAATATTGCAAATCGTATGCAGTCTTTGAATTGGTTAACACTTGCTTCTTAATGGCTGTAAATTAAATGAAAAGACATACTTAAATCATTAACTCTTTATATGTATGATGTATTTACTTCAGGGTTAAAAGGGCTAATCTCAAAAAGGGATGCTTTCGAGACCTTACCCTGTATAAATTCTGCAACATATACCTGCTACAACAGGAAGGTCCTCTGTAATAAAGGGCTGTCCATTCTGCGCTCTAGAGGATTATTGCCCTTTCAAAGCTCTCAAAAGAACCATTTTTGAAGAAAGGCCCTTTTAATCCTCAAGGTAATTACATACCTATTTTTTAAATTACATATGTTAGGATTATGCACTACCGTGTTCACTGAATGTGCTAATCAACATCAACAAACTTATTAATAAGTATATAAGACATATGGTTAGTGAATGGTTCGGACCATTAGGGTACTCAGAAAATGCACTCAATGGATAGAAAGTAGGAAAAGCCTTCACTGGAGAGCTTTTTGTAGCTTTAGAAAATAGGTCACCATTGTCGACTATGCTTTCTTCTCCTTAGTATTCTTCATAAGCTCCAATCGACAGGTGTTCATGAGCCGTGATAGATATCTGTCGTAGTAGTATTACAACTGTGAGAAAGTATGACAGTTCTTGTTAATAGGCTGGAAGTAACCCTAACTTCACTAACAGTTTTACTTGGTGAATGAATGGTAAAAACTGATGACTATTAAAACAAATGACAACATGCACCCATAGACAGAAAACATATAAATTTAATGTAAGGTAAATGTTTTGAGTTTATTAGGGGCGACAATTGTTTTAAGTTGTAAGAGCCTACATGTGTGATGAAGTTAATATTAATACTAACTATAGAGCAAATCCTGACAGTACGAGAGTACATCTACAACGGCAAATGTAGTTTTCACAATTGTCTTGGCTGGGACATCAGTCACTTTCCCTATCACTGTCACCGTGAAACCTGGGTTCAAACCTGACAATAAATAACAGCTTAACCTAAGTTTTTATTACTAAATTTCGTTTTTAGTCCCATTTTATTTCCCCAAGAAAAATCTATGTTGTATTATTCAATTAATTAATATAAATTATTAGTTATTGATTTTTTTAATAATTCAATTACTGGACATTATGGTCATATAAGTCATAATGTTGTATGAGTAATGCCTGAATATCTCCAAAAGGAAAACATGTGTTTTGTATTTGATGAAATGACGATTTTTGGAATGACGGAAATGACGGAATTCATTGATAAGGAAAAAAATGCAATAAAAGGATGAAATGTTAATGAAAATTTGAATTAAAGAAGGATTTACATTTGATGATTTTTTAACAATTAAAACCCGTAATAATACACCGTATAATAAGTTACAAATGTTATTGTAATATGTATATACGTTGTCGTTTAAAAATATGTTGTATGATAGGATAGTTTCTTTAGTTGTGAATCCAATATTATTTTAGTTTTTGAAGATGTGTTTTATTTAAAAGATAATATTTCATATATAAATGCATTCACTTGTCTGTTTGATTATATTGAAATGAATCTCAGTATTAACCAATATACTGTTAATTAATTTAACAATAAATACCGTATTGACAATATAAATAGAAAACGTAACAATATGTTGGTAAAAAACCATACGTAATATGGTTTTGAACTAATTGATTTTAATTCCAGAATGCATTTAGGAAATAATATTTAAACAATACACCAATCATCATTTTCCTAAAAAGGTCTGGATTTAAAATAAAACAGAAAAGGAGAAATTAAAAATAAAGTACATGACACGTTCAGTCCGTAACTCAAGAACTTGAGGTCATAGTGACAAGGTCACGTCCCTGAATTTGTCAGTGATTAACTGACCTAACGCACCAGCAGCAGTATCTTGATAGTACAAGAGCCCAAGAGGAGAAAATGGGCAGTTATCTCACCCCAATTTTTGATTACTTTAATGAAAACTATATATATATGTATAATTAAAAGTCAAAATCGATGAGTCTGCCAGGTATAGGTAGAGGGAATAAAAAATGGCGGCTGTTTCAAAGCGATAAAAAAATTTAATTTTTCATTCGGAGCTCTATATCATAAAAAGTAGGACAACAGAAGAGAACGTCATTTAAAGATGAGCAAATTTGCTAAAATATGAGCCCTAAAAGAGTTATTTATGTTAAATAGTTCTCGAGATATAGGTTTTTAAAAAACAACATTTCATAAAAATGTTGTATGGGACGTACTGAAAAATCAGTAGTTAGTGAATTTATTTTGAAAAACCATTTGACGTACAGATGTCTATTAGCACTCAAATTAAAGCTGGTTTAATGAGCTATAAAGTAGTTTATAATATTTATCTTCGTAGGAGTAATAGTTTTCACGAAATTCGCTAATATAAATTGATTTATAGTTGCTCGGACAAATTTTTATTTGCCAAATTTATATTCATAAGTGAATATCATAAAAACTACTCCTACGTAGATAAGTATCATAAACTACTTTATAGTAAGTTAAATTTCCTTTATTTTTAGTGGTGGCAGACATATGTGCGTCTTCTGGATCTAGAGATATATTTTTCAAAAAGCCAAAATTTTATACGAACAACTAGAAATTAAAATTTTGTGAGTTTATTTTGTCAAATATAATAAAATCTACTAGTCTTACAAAGACAAACATTAATAACTATTTTATAGTAAATTTAACTAGCTTTAATTTGAGTGCTGACAGAAATCTGTACGTCAAATGGTTTCTGAAATGAAGTTTTTCATAAATCAAACTTATTGTCCGAACAACTATAAATCAATTAATTTTTGTAAATATCATGAAAACTACTATTGCTACGAAGGTAAAGGTCATAAACTCAATTATTCTAGCTTTAAATTGAGTGCTAATAGACATCTGTACGTCACATTGTTCCTGAGATATAGCATTCTCAAAATAAATTAACTAACTACTAATCATTCAGTAGATTCTTAAGAATTTTTGCTTTTTAAAAAGCTATATCTCGAGAACTATTGAACGTAAATAGCTCTTTTAGGGATAATATTTTTGCAGATTTACTCTTCTTTAAATAGTGTGCTCTTAGGTTTTCTAGTGTTGTTAGTAGTTTTTGAGATATAGAGCTCCGAATAAATATTAGTGTTTTTTAAGGTTTGAAACAGCCGCCATTTTTTATTTCCCCTACCTATACTTTGCAGACTCATCAATTTTGACTAGTAATTATACATAGTTTTCATAAAAGTAATCAAAAATTGGAGTGAAATAACTGCCTTTTTTTCTTCCCGGCTCTTGAACTATGAGAACACATATCCAATTATATTTAGGATTTTTATGATATTTTCGTTTCTTTGTTTTGCACTATTGTGAAAGATTCTGAATTATTGCTTTATAGAGATAAGGTAATTAGTAAATAAAAATATTATAAGATGCATGCAAAAATACTAAAACTTTTTATTTTGATCTCCAAGTACATTTCCAAATCTATCACTATTAAATTCGGTACTAATAAAAACAAAATGCTGTATTTATTAACGTCTATCACAGTTTGAGAAGACGTAAAAATATTCCCTCAATTAGAATTTAAAAAAATTATGGGGCCATCTTCTACTGAATATTTCATATGTTTAGTTTGTTCATGATGTTAATAAACAGAATGGAACCAATTGTGGAAAACACACACTTAAACCGTTTGAAACAGATCTTCTCATATCGTACATGGTCTTCTAATTTTGGAATATTAGAGGGAATCAATTCATAATTTTATAAATAAATTGATATCCTCCTATAACCGAAAATTTTTACTATATATATATTTAGCGTTTATACTTGCCCACGCTCAGCGGAGAAGGGGTGAGTTAAAGGGAAAAAATATATATACATATATAATCGCAAAAGGAAAAAAAAAGAAACAAAACAATAAAGAATAAATTGCTCCTTAGGCGCCACGTTATTTTTTCACTTGGAAATAACGAAAATCCCGAAACAATATGCCTACTATATACCCCAATATAAACAATTATCGAATTTTGACCACTGGCGAATACAATTTACATGTAGATAATAGAAAACCTAGGGGTGTTACCTACCCATTTATTGAATTATCGTAATATTCCATAAACAAAAACTAAATAAAAAAAAACATAGGTAAATTAACAAGTTGAAAGCAGTTTCTATACATAATAAAGAACATCATAACTATATGTACAAAAGTTTAATGATAGTAAGAAATATATCTACACAGAATGAAAAAGAATTCTTATCAATTAATAAAACAATTAAAACCTATAGGTTGATTTTACCTTAACTTAAATACTTAACCTTATTAACTAAATTTACATTATAAAAAAGAGCATAAAAGCGAATATAAAATAAGTAAATAAAATTTAGTTCAAATTCCACGTAGTCTTTGGGTGTACTCCTGGCAGAACACGAGGTAGTCCGATATTTCCTTTCCAGTCACCGTCTCACCTTCCCCAGAAGTATGACGATGACACCTGCCACAACTCTCCTATCTAGAACGTGCTGAAAAAAACGTTGCCACGCACTGCTATATATCTCCACTTCTAGTGTTAATGATCGTCCATTGAAGTAGAACCCCTTAATTTTTGAAAAACAAAACATATACGATAACATTTTTCATTTGGTGATATTTCTATTCTAGCAATAAAGACACAGGGCCTGATTAACTATTACCACTTTACATTGCACAGTTGTAACGTGTTCAAAAACCAAATTTTCTTCTCACCTTCACAAAACCAAAACCCACTCATCTAAACATATCGCTAGTATTTTTTTTTCCCATGGCAACCATAACAACCCTTGTCAAAGCAAATATCGCCAGTATTTTTTTTTCATCATGGCAACCGTAACACTCCTAAAATCCTCAATTTTGGAGATTTAGGGATGAACTTTGGCGGGGTAAAAACTATTTTTTTATTAAAATTTTTGAAGTTATGATTCTACAGAAAGTTTTATGTTTGTGAGCTAAGTGAATATGTTCTCACTCGTTTTTGTCCTATTACAATATTTTTTGAACCAGAAGATTATCTTCAACAGAGACTCCTTTCTCCCCCATTTAAGTATAAACAAAATCATTATTTATTATTAAATGTAACCTAAATACCCTTGGGACATGACACAGTTTTCGTATCCTGTAGGTTTATTCCCATTTTGATTCAGAACAATGAATAACTGAGATAGTTAATTTTTCAGATTGATTGATAAATTCATTATGATTTAGAATAGGAAAATGGGCATCTAAAAGATTTCAATCTACAACTTTTTCATTGTTTTGGAGATAACAGATAAATGAGTGGTAATTGGCAGCTCTAAATTTTAATACCTTCTGATTTTCTAAATGAACGAACAAGATAAAAGCATTTTTTGAGAATAGATTCTAAACTACTTTTCAGGAAAATCTTTGTTATGTATTAAGGCTAACAACGAAATATAAATTATGCTAATGATAAATGTCCAAACGACATTAGCCAGGAATAAAAAATAACCAGGAATGATATAATACTTGAGTACAATAATTGCTATATGGATTATTTTCGCAGGAAGTGAAAATCTTGAGTCTAAGCCCAAAAAAATTAAAAATACATAAAATATTCTGAATAAAATAATATAAAAATACGAAAAAAGTTAACGAAAAAAAAAAATTAAAATTAATATGCTTACCCCTTTAAACATAATTATTTATGTATATTATCCATCTTTATTAATGTACTGAGTGTAAGTTATGAGCTTCACTTTTACGGTTAGATATTTATAATAAATAAGTAAAGCTCATGAGAGTGACAAAATATATATTTATTGAAAATGAAGAAAATCTTAAAAGACCTTCAAACATTTTTTCTATTAAAAAAACAGACAAAAAAGATAAAGATACAACTCTAAAGAGATTTTAGAATTCCGAAAAATTATAATAGCGAATGGAAAAAACTGGAGATTATTGCTCTCTGTGAGAACATCCTTCCTTATATTAAATGATATACGTATCATGCAGAAATATTTTTATAAAACAAGAAAATTACACAGTAAGCAGGAAAATTTAATGCAGGTAACTAAATAAAGTTCTAAAACATACAAATTTTTTATAAATTATCATACTTCAATTACCTTAGGTGATTGAGGAAGTACTTCTTCTTGTATAGGTTATCATCTACAAACAAATAATTAAAAAGTTATGTTCATTTAAATAAATGGTTTATCAAATAATTTTTTTTTTTAATTTTAAACATAAATCTAAAACAACAAATTCTTAAGCGACTAATGCACGATCAAGTTGATCGTTGACAGACGAAAGAGATGTTGACAACTTGTTTTTCAACATCACATTCGAGTATGTGTTTATTGAGTTAATTTTTTATATTTCAATCTTTTTATTTTATTTTAGTAGGTATATATTTCTACACTCAAAAAAGAAACGAATATCAATACTTAACTTTAGTTTTCTCAAGCAGTTTAATGAATGTACTTTATTTCATTTAGTGCACCTGACATTACGGAAATTTTAAATTTTGCCATCTCTTGACAATGATTAATTAAAACAACTGAACTTTGGATTAGATTTTTTCACGAGAAAGAGTATTACAACAAGAAATAAAATAATTGGAGAAGTTTGTCGGGGGGTGCGGTCAGCAAAGAAGCAACATAAATAAACAAAACCATATTTATTTATTTTATGCCGACGTTTCGACCTGAGTTTCAGGTCTTCATCAGGGCTATAGAACAAAAGAGATAACAACAAAATTTATAGAAACATAAAATTGAAAAGGAATAGTATACAAACAGATTTGGAATTATAAAAAATATTGAATTAAATCATAAATGATTTTTTTTTTTTTTAATTATTTATTTATTGTAATTTACAACTGTACAAAATAATACAATAAGTAAATATGTAGTATGTTTCATATACACTTGAAAATCTTGGGAAGGAACCACCCATTGGTGGTACTTCAAACATTAATTTAAACTAGAAGGTCTCGTGGCCATCTTCTTTTCAGACGCCTCGGAGGATTATCAGGGATTATTAAGGATGAAAGATTAAGAATTAATGGGTTAGGATGGTTAAGGAGTTTGGAATAAAAAGACGCATATCTGGTTTGGGTCAAATCTGCAACGAATGGGATGTTAATCATAAATGATAAAAAATTGATAACTGATAATTGAATAGTAAAAAAAAATAAATTGATTGATAATTGTGGAATTAGATGGTAGTAGATTGAAAACAGTGAAAGATGAAATATAATATCAAGTAGGTAAGAAGATATGTATAATATAAGATATGCAAGTAGTGTCTAAAAAACTGAAAAAATATTTAATCTCCAAATTGAACAATATGACAGACAATGAAAAATAGTGAACTAGTGAAAAATAAATCCACACTCTATGGAAGATGGAAATTATGGATACTATATTTTAAAAAAAATTAAATTAATTTCATTTCAGGACAAAACCCATTGTTTACAAAATTAAAATGCTAATTAGTAGAACCAAAAAATGAAATAGTTTTCAGAATAACTGACAAAAAATTTAAGCTTAGAATGACTTTTCTAAATGTTTGATCTAATCTACAACAATGTTTTTTTTTTTAAATCCTGATTTCGAAAACGAATCTTTGAATTTAACATTAAGCAATTACAACTTACTTACAGAATTGCCAAGAATTATGTTTACTTGTTAAAAAACATCAACCAGATTGTTTTGTCGCGCTCAACTTAATTTTGTCAAAATTGTGAATAGCCTCAACATGAAATTACAAAAATTATCCTGCCCACACATGTTGAACATGGTTTACAACATCACTGCGTGCTGAAGGCTAATTTAGATGTTAATCTCAATGATTACACATTATCCATTTAAAATCCATTATAATAAAAAAATTAATAAATTGTATTTACACTTACTTTTTTGGAAGGGATTGTTATGCACATTTTGAGATTTATTTGCACGGTCTAACAAGTAAATTTCATTTACCTAATATAAAGGAGATAAATTGAAGTTAAAAGCATCATTCAAGATTAAATCTGAGGTTATGATAAGAAAATAACCCAGCTGCATGTTTATATTATTGTAGTTTTATTAAAAAAATTACCAAGACAACAATATATTTTAGGTCTTCTACCGTGGTGTTACTATTAACAGTTTCACAATTGAGGAGTCTGCGGTAATGAAGAGTTACTTCCATTTTTGGACGTATTTTACATTTTCTAACATTTGAGAAACTGTATCTCAATAGTATTGTTCCAATGACCACTTTTGAGTGTCAGAAGCAGGTGCTGTACAGGTTTTGTAATCTAAAAACCATATTGTGCATTGTTCTGACAGTTTTTGACAGACGAAAGTGATTATTGGAATAAGCCTAAAGACTATAGCGTTTACAGAAACCATTCTCCACTTGTGCAGCCAACAGGAGATGGAGAAAAATGGTTCTACGAATATACAATACAGTATTCGTTCGTTTCCAAAAAATAATTATTGGGAAATGTATAATATAATATTTTCCATGTCGAAAATCTCAAAAAAAGAGATCATTACACAAATAATATTAAAAGGGAATCTTTTCTTCACGCCGAAGAATCTTTTCAATGCATATTTTCTCATTTTACCCACAATTGAAAAATTGTTTGTTTTAACTGATACAAATCTCCTTTTACCGTTAAAAAAAAAATGGTCCAAAAATGATTTTACACAGTTATTTAATCTGGGTTTAGCGGAGCGGGTTTACCGGGAAGGATTGCCTTCTATTATTTGTGGTGTTATAATCTTCTTTAGTTAGTTTTTTTGTTATTGTCACTATTAATTGACATAATATAACACTATTAAAGCAAAGGAGCGATATGAGTAATTTATTTACCAATACGGCCATGTCCACTAGGCAAGTTATCAGGAGACTGAAAAAAAACGCATTGCATTTCAAAAGCTACAATTAAATAGTCAACAACACTCAAGAGATATAGCATTGGATAGGGGATGAAAATAATTATAACTCTTCTAGTGTTATTTATGAAATAATATAAAAATTAGTTTATGGGTATCATTTTTCGTAACAAGTAAGAATAAGTGGAAGCATTTAGTAATTTCAAGGAGTCTCTCTTTGGCTACGCCACTGCCAGTTGTTTAAACTAAATTTTAGAAAATTTAATCTACTTTATAAAGATCTAGAGTAACACTTGTCGAAAAATAGCTCCTTCATGACTAAAAAGGATTATATATGAAAACATTTTGAAAATTTGGCTCTTTACAGTTTTGAAGTGTTGGTAGAAAGGTTTCTGAAATATGGCAAGACGGAAAATACGAACGAAAATGGAGCAACCTCCTCATTGCTATAGACTCCTCATCTAATTCAAATATTTATGTTAATCGATGTCTAAGTTGTCCTAACCGATGCGCAAAAATTGATGTTGATGCCAAGTCCTTCCATTGAAAAGGGAAATAGGAAACAATGGCATCTCTCATTTCAATAATTGTTAACATTAAAACCCAGAATTAATTTATCAGGAAAGATTCTGTAGCTGTTTACTGTTTTTTAAATGAATAAAGGAGAGATAAACAGATTTTTTAATATGATTCGTAAAAAACAGAAAGCATTTTTAAAAATTATGGTTTCTGTAAAATTTAGCAATTTGATCAAGGACTAAAGCACAACCACCAGCATGATGGTTTTTTAAAGGTGAGCACTTACAAAAAATAAGTTACCTAATTTTTAGTGATAACAATTGTTAATTGCCCACATTGTTTTAGACTGTAATGATGTTATGTTTTCTCCACTCTGCCAATAGTTATTAGTCTGCTCTGGATAAAAACATTTCCTAGTTCTTGGGGTGGGCCACATGAAGCAAAATATCAATGATAACAGGCTTAATTTACAATAGCTCCAGCTATTTTCTATTTACTAACGTTAAAATATACCCAAGAAATATGGGTTAATAGCTTATATTTCACCGAAACTAATGTTTCCTACTCCTCTTATAAACGGAATGCATAATGGGAAAGATGCTGTAATGGCAATGCAATAAGATTAAAAATGAAAAAGAATTATCAAAATTTTGGTTGGAAGAAGGAAGAACCCATAGTTGGATTTAGGTGGTTGCAATACTCCGGCTTGTGTGACCATAAATCAGTAAAAATAATTTGAGTAATTAATTTTGGAGAATTGAAATAATATCTGCCTAAAGAACAAAGAGCAATATAGAAAGATAATTTGACCTGAATCAGCTGAACATTTGAGACATAGTTGTGAGGATTGCAGCTTTATGATTTTCCAAGGTTCATTGAAGGGAGATTTGTTGGCTCTGATTCTTAGTTGTATAGTGAGTTGTATTGTAGAGTGTGTACTCCTTGAGTCTGCTACAAAATTTCAAATAAACTAAACTAGTGATCAAATAATGTTAATCCTAATGATTAAACATTCTAAATCAAATTAAGAAAAATGTTAGTAAAAGATGTATTTGTAAGGAAAAAGTGATATACTCATAGTGTTGTTCTGGAGATAATTAATAATAAGATATAGAAAAAACACCCTAATGAACATAAATGAAGCGATAAAATAACTGGGGGGGGAGGGGGGAGGAAAACAAAGTTATACATACATTTACTCTAAAATAGTTTTGATAGAAATATTAAAAATTGAAAATAGTTTTTAGATAGTGTCTGTGGTGAAGATAATAATGTTTGAAAAGGAATGAAAAAAAAAGTTTGAAATGCTGCAAAAATGTCAAATGAATCTGTGTATAAAATGAAATGATGCGGTTAAAATTTTCTTCCTGTAATTATTTTTAATTCAAAATTTATCCCACTAAAAAAAAATCTGTAAAAAAGTAGAATAGATCTTTTTTTTTTTTTTTAATTAACTTTATTTTAATTTTTGATAATAGAGCTATTGCACTCTTATTGTGACAAAGAGAGACTATAGCAGAGACTGTTGTACCATGATCATAGTGTACTTAGAGCATCCATCAGCTTTTTAACAAAAGCTGTAATTTAAATGATAAAACTGAGGCTAAAAAAGTTAACTCGCTTGTGAGCAAGTAACCGAGTGATTGGAAATGAACCCTTGTTGTGGAGAGAAGTAGAAATATATATGTTTAGCTCTAAAAATAACTTTTGTTTTTTTTTGTTTATTTTTATACAAATTGACTTCCATGTTTTGGGTTTTAAACCACATTCCATCCAAATCACAGCTCAATGGTGCATAAGTCGTTATGCCATTTTTTAATTTTAAAAGAAATCTAGAATATTGAAGAGGTTCTGTTTAGAAACATGTATATCAACTACCCAAAGTAGATCCATGATCAAAACAATGTCCTGTACTACTGATCAATAATTATAGATATAAATCCAAGCTATTTATAAACATAAGTATAAATGAAAAGAAAAAGAAAATAAATTTTGAATGAGCGACATTTGAGAAGGGATAATATATTTCTATAGAATTTAGCAAATGGAGTGGGCTCTAAAAAATAGGTTATAATTTGGTCCAATCTTATTTATTTTCATAATAAAATATAAATTTCTTTATAAATAGGTTGTTTTTAATACATAATTTATAGCTTCTGTTGAACCAGGTTTACTTGGCTATAATCAGTGGTACATTAAGGCCTTGAACTATTGATCAAATATCAATAAATTATAAATATATACTTTTTTTAATAACTGTTTAATATTTTAAATCTAAAAAAATACCAAGTTTATAGAATGGTGTAATCAGAAAAGACTCTTTTTATTGTTATGCTTTAAAAAATGGCTATAAAAAAATACATGAGTAAATTGTGATCCTAGGTACAACAGTCTCCCCTACTAGGAACTACCTTCTTATGGATATGATTGTTGGTACGATTATCTCATATATCCAACTCAAAATATTCTATTTATGTTTACATATTAATATTATAGGATTTTTTTATAAGAGTGAAAAACCAGACAGTAATATAAAACATGGAAACATCCAAACTACTTAGTTTTATAGAAACTGACCAATGTGATGGAATAGATAACTATAATAAAAAAAATATTATTTTAAATTAAATAATTTAATTTCTATCCATTTTAGTCTCAACCCATTTTATTTTTCTTATAAGTTCGACATTTCAGCCAATCTGGTCATCCTCAGGGACAATCTACTACCAAACAGCTTTTATTACATGTATGATCCTCAAACATAGTTGCATTATTTCATAACATAGGAACCAAAGAGGTTGTTTTGATAACTTATGTTACCCTGCTTGATACTATATTATTAACATTATTATAATTAATGATATATATCAATATTATTTTTTATTGGCAAACTGTCTTAAATATAATGACTAAAAAGTCATAAATATTTATTTGACTTGTTTCATTTCTGTAACTGTATTATGGCTTAATTTATCATATCTTTATATTTGAAGAAATTCATAGTCTTGTAAATAAAGAATACAGATTAATTGCTTTGTATTTCAACTGTTATGGATTAGATGATTAGCTAAATGCCAGAATTTTATTCCATTGTGAATGAATCTCAGAAGGAGATTGTATGGCCAACTGTTTGAGGATTGAGTGAATAAATTACGTTCTAAATCTTGATTTTTAAAGCAATTTCCTAGTCAGTCCTTAAGGGATTAGATACTTTTTCATTCACTACTGTCATCAATAATTCCTAAGCTCATTTCCATACTTAGTCATATTAACAAACTTCTTATACTATTTAAATTTTAAACCTCTTTAACTGTCCTTCCTCTCATTTATTTAATATAAGACATCATTGGAAAACTTTTCTAAAAGTGAACTTTCCTCAGTTTGTTTTTTGGGCATTTAAAAAACTGTTTTTTATTCAAACTGCACAAAACTCCTACAAATGCCAAATTATAAATATCATTATGAACTAATGTTGAGAAAGGAATCAGCATCTCTTCAGTTGGTGATATAGCAATTGAAATTTGAAATGAGTTTAGATAGTAATCAAACTATACCATTTGAAACTTAAATGGAAATAACTTGTATTTTAACGTTACTGACTTTTTGCTAAAAATATTAAATTCATCATGTAGTTTTATATTACAAAAATTCCCTTAACAGTATCTACCTTAAAAATAGCTGCCTTTATGGTATGTTGATTATCCGTTATGTTATGTTGCTTACGATATAAGAATATGTTCTTTATTTTAGATTCATTTAACAAAATTTTAAATTTGTTTTTTAAATTAAAGGGTAATTTTTTTTCCACATTCTTGAAATTAAATGGGAATAACAATTCTCCCATCTAGGTTATAAAAACTCTAATTCAATACTTCAATTTCAAAACATAAGTTGTAACTTAATTAGAGTTCAAGTTGTAGTTTTAATTCTCTTTTCCTCTTTATTCTAGTTGTGTTGAATTAAAACCATAACTAAATTTATCCTTAACAGATGAATCTAAGGTATAATCCTTATAACATGCTTACTTAATAAAAATAAAAATTTATATTAACTTTCATATTTTGCGAGTTAGAGTGTGCTTAAAAATTATGAACACTTGCTTATCAATAGAAATATTTTTTTTGAATTATATTTATGAAAATTAGTTTTATTTAAAGGAGTTTTTAGTTGTAGCCCACTAGAAAAAGTAAAAAAAAATGTTGAAAGGAATATGGTCCGGGTGCGGTAAAAAAAAAACTCAAATAGTATATTTCTACTATTTGAGTTGTTTTTTTTTACCGCACCCGGACCATATTCCTTTCATCTTTACACACGGTCAATCAATAATCTTCCAGTATGTAAAAAAAAAATGTTGATCATTTTCAGGACATTTCATTAATAACTTATGGCAATTACTTGTTCTACAAATTTCTCTCACGTGAAACACTTTCTAGGAAACTATAAATCACCAAAATTATTCCTTAGTACCTAACATCAAAACTGGTCCCTTGTGTTTTGTTTTTATGTTGACTTATCCCATCCACCAAAATATATTTTTGGTAGTTACTGATATACATCTTAGCATAAATCAGTTTACCTGACAAAGAGCTGGTGGTGAATGAAAAATTAAGAGCAACACTGAGATTGATACTTTGATGCGGAATAAGAACATTATTAACTGTATCAAAGTAAGTATATCAAATATAATTGTATCAACGTAAGAGTATAGAGGAAAATGAGGAAGGTGGACTTTTGTAAAAAAAGGAAAAGGGTAAGACCAAGATTCAAGTGGAAGGATGAAGTGGTGAGAGATATGAGCAAGTGGGGAGAACACAATTGCAAGAGAGAGGTGCAGGACAAGGAAAAATGGAAAAAGATAAAACAGAAGGTCAATGGAAACGGCTGACTTGTATCATCGGGGAATTAGTTAATTATTGAGTTCAGCTAATATAAAACTTTATAGAGACTGTTTATTATTCTTGAACAGTAACAGGAGTTTTTTTTATTTATTATTTATTTTTTATGGTTATGCTATAAAATAAAAGTGTATATTAGCTCCTCTAGCATTAGTTAGTGAATATTTTGAAATATATTTAACACAGTAAAAAATTCCTTGAACTATTTTGAATAAGAAATGTTTTGTATACAATATTTAATTTACAATTTATATGGCTTATTTTCAATAGAGCTTTCTTACATTTCTTAAACCTGCAATTAATTTTGTTTCTCGTTATCTGTATATGTAAAATGTGAGTGAAAATTATGATACCTCGTCAAACTAAACCAGTAAGTTTTAGCAATGCAGCAGTAATACTTGTCTTGATTTTAGTACATGTGCACTTATGTGAACAAAATTATTTAAGATTTAACTTTCTTATATACCTTTATGGAAGGAGTAACTGATTATAATACCGGTTATAAATCTATCCTAGCCTGAATGTGAAGGTTGAAATATATTTCATAGGTTAAAAAAAATAAATAAAATTCAACCCTCGCAGGCCAGAATTGTTACTGACTTAAGGATGCTACTCCAACATGATGGACGTTCATGGCCTTAACAAAATATTACTATTAAATATTAATGTGATGCATAATTTCATACATTAAACTAATTTTTAAAAAGTAATTTAACTCTTTGAGTTTTTACAATCATTATTTATTTTAAAAAATCTTGAAGACTGATGATTTATTATGATTAAGTTTTTAAGTAATTTTATTAAACTACGAATGGTACAAAGCAGCACTGAACAGCCCAAATGGTTTCACAAGCCAGTTTGAATACCTGTAACATTACAGCAGGCTACTCTTCAGGAAAATAGGCCTATAAAAGACTTAATGCAAATAAAAATTGAATACAACTTTATTATTTACCTTGATTCAATATAATTAACTTTATTAATTAATGAGATATTTGTTTTCTTCCAATTAGTTTTTGTAAATCTATATTTATGTTCTACATTGCACATCTCTGCTGGTTTACATAATTGGCCTCAATTAATTGAGAACTCAGTAAATTTCATCTTTAAAAATGTTTTACAAAATATATTTGGATCCAGAAGCACTTATAATTTGTTTTACAAAATATCTCAAGTTGTAATATCTCTTGGATGAAATAAATGCACTATTTAATAAAAATTCTGCCTACAGAAGATAACTCACCAAGGCTTTAATTGAATTCTTGTTTTCTATCACACTGCAATAGAAATATATAACCACCAAGCATGCCATTTACAGAAACATTTAGATGATTTCAGGTGTTTCTATAGGAATAAATATTTCATGTTCTTTTGATGTAGCAGCCCCACATAATAATTTATTGAAAACATTTTTAGGACGAAACATTCATGATACATTTATTGATATTTATTGAATTGGTAAAATTGATATATAAAGGAAATTTATGAGACCAATAAACAATATCGTTACAATGTGACAATTTTTTAAATATGTATAATAATTCATGAAATTGATGTAAGATACTCGATTAACAATTGTATTAATTTGAAATAATTATTCGAGCAAATTTTTTCACAATATGCATTATTATAAGATAAGTCAGGGTAACTGCATAAATGGGGATTTTCTGAAATTTCTGCTGTTAGTAGTGCTAATGTCTTCGGTAATTTGAAGTAAATCAAATCAAGTAAATCATTATATTTACTTCAACTTACTATAGATGGTTGAGGAATTGAGAATTGAGGAAAATTCTTTTTTTGGGAGTAGCCCTGAGTATGCACTCATCTGACTTACCCCATTACCTCTGAAAAAAATTAACTATCATTTATATAAATACTGGGTGAATTTTTCATCATGAAAATATTAACTTAAAATGAATAACAATTTATGTTTTTTAATAAATAGACTTTTACTCTCAATGAAATTAAAACCTTTTTTTTTTAAATTCTTATTAATTACGACTTATTAGTTTCATTTGTATTGTAACATTAAACCTTTTTTTCTGTGGCACATCTCTTAGGCTGAAAAAATTCATGACACCCTTGTTGGTCCAAAAAAGTTCATGGTACTCTTTTCGAGACAAAAAAAATTATAATGTCGCCACAATTATTCATACAGCGAATGAAATGAAGGAAAAGAAGAAAAAACAGTGAAAAGTAAATGATAGAATGAACTGTGAGTTTCCTATATTAAAATAAATTTTTTCTAATATTTTGAGAAAGTGGCACTTGTTTTTTGGGGCACCCCAGGGTGCCATGGTGTCTGCTTAGGGAACCACTCATATAGTAATTGATTTCTGCAACATTTCATTATTAGTTTTATCATTAATTATTATCATTACTATAAATCTCTTTTTTTATGTGGCTATCAAGGTACATTTATTTCCATTATGTTTTTATTTCAGTGATCAGAGAATTATTGTATTTTGTAAGGAGAAGTATCGTGATGGAAAACATTTGAATTCTGTGTTTTCAACGGAAATACACATTTTAAAATCCCCTGGGTCTGAAGAATTAAGTCCCCTAAAATGAGCTGTTGTGTGTGTTTTTCTTTTTTTTTTTTTTATGAGTGCAGGGGAAATCAAGCCCATATCTAGTTGTATGGGATTCTTACCCACTTAAAACCCCTTCACTACTGTTCTTTCTCTCCCCTGTTTGAGCACTATCTCATGTTTATAATTGTGTGTGTGTGTGTGTGTGAGTGTCTGTGGTTATGTGGTTAATCTAGCTCAAAAATAAAATGTTATACAAAACTGAAATTACTTATTTAAAATAGATAGATATATTCCTATCATATTACAACAACTTTTGCTAAAATGAATTTATAGGATGTACCAATTTTTATTTATTTTCTTGAAAATAACTCTAACAATTTTGACTAAACTTATTATATCAGTGCTAAATTAAATGATTTTAATATTAGCTGATTTTTATACTCATTGGTATGGTCTGACCGGGATTAAATTCCAAAGTTTCAAAGTGGTTAAAAAGCCTACCCTCAGTTTTGTTTGTTTGAAATAATTAATTACCTTTCATGGTTTGTACTAATATAAAATTGATAAAAATAAACTGTGAAATAATTTAATAATTGATTAAAGGAGAAACTAAATGTTTTCAAGTTTCCATGGTTATTTTTATATGTTGAAATCTAACTGGAAATAAGAGTAGAAAAATTAATATTTGATAAATAAGATCATGAAGGGTAATAAATATAGAATGACAATAGAAGTTAAATTTATTAATGAATTTTTTTGTGCTTCCATAGTTCTTATGCCATCAGATTATAGTTCCACTAACCAATATATGAAAGGATTAGTAATAATCAAATTAGGGTGGTAAGTGAAAGTTGAGCATTGGGTGCACCATACTAGATTTTTATAATTATGAAGAATTGAAGTAACTAGGAATTTGGAAACATTCCTGGATTTTTGAACCTTAACATTTTTCAAATCTGTAAAAATATATTATATGCCACAGCTCATGGAAATTGAAATAAAGCCGTTACTTAAGCCTAGTAGACCTTAAATTTTTATAAAATTAAAGGAGAAATAAAAAAAAAAAAAAAAAGTTCTTTAAAGTTGTTAAGGAAAATAAAAATAATTAATTAGGATGTATCTAAAACTTGACAACACTGAGTTATTTTTTTGTAAACTTCCTCTGTCTTTGTTCTCTCAGTACTACCATGTTTGTTGTTTGTTTATAATAAATTATTTTCTAATGTCTTTTATTATTTGACAATAGAAAAGTTATTAGTTAATAACTAAAATAAAAAGTAATATAAATAAAAAGTTATGGGCCCAGACAAACCAGTTTAAAAGTTTTAATTTAATCATGGCTGTGTCAAACTTACCTGTTGAAAAAGTAATTGGATGTGAGAACTATGGAATGGAAGTTTGCAGTGAAAGCTTTCTTGTAATTGGATGATTAGTAGATTATAGTCAAAGGTAAAGAGTTGAATGAAGACATGGATCGAAAGGCTCCTGCAAAAATAGTATTGTCTGTAGATAAAGTTAATTATTACCATTTAAAAAGTGTTAATAGTGCCAATTAAGCCTTTGAAGATACAGGATTGACAAGAAAGGTAGGACCTCTTTGATTAGTAGTTACAAAAACTCTCTAAAATTGTAGGCAATTATTGTTACACCATTATATCTAAGAGTCTTAAATTGAATAAGATGGGATTTTCTGTAAATGATGAATGGGTTGGAAAACTTTGACTAGCTGGATTGATTGATGGATATTATCTAATGATCATTGCCCTTGAAAATAGTGAATTGAAAATTATGAGGGACTCAACTATTGTTGATTCACTGAAGATGTGAAGAAAAATGATTTAGCTTAAGCAGACAAATTTTATAATAATAATAAAAAGGAATCTTCACAATGTTTCATCTTTTAAAAAGTAGGTCATATTAAAGTGAACTGTAGATTTAGGAAAAAAATAAACATAAAAAATCATGGTGGAAACAAATCTTTTCTGGTGAGTGTTTAGATTCTCAGGATGATTCTTGGTATTTTGATTCTTTTGCATCTATGTACATAACTCATAGTAAAAATAGTTTTGTAACTATTTTGATATGGTTCAACCAGTTCCTGAAATCAACACATTTAGCAATGCAACATTAAGTAGAGGCCTATGGCACTGTTAATCTCAAATTAATTGTCAAAGGAAAACTTGAAACAATCCTAGTTCATGATGTTTTTTATGTGAAAGATGCTGCATTAAATTTATGTATCTGTGAATAACATTGCTGAAAAAGTATTTTATGTAAAATTCAAAAATCATGGAGCAAACAATTAGAGATCAGGAAAACTGCCTAATTGTGACAGCTCAAGTAAAGAATGCAATTTATAGAGTTGACTCACATCTACATTCAGAATTTGTCTGTTCACTCTGGTATGCCAGACCCTTCTATGGAAAGGTTGACCATATATGTAGAACTAACGTGAAGCTGATTCCTAGTAGTAATGAATTGTGTGTGTCTGCTTAGAGGGAAAGCAAACGGACATGAGCACCATATGAGAATAGCACATCAAGAGCAAGTATTGTTATAGATTTGATTCACACTGATTTATGAAATGAAATGAAAAAATAACTTCATTCTGGGACATATGTCCCCAAAGAATAAATACATGGTTTATATATTATGATTTTTGTCTGGCAAGCATTTAAAAGTTTCCAGTAAGCAAAATGAAATTACATTGAGATCTTGGCTTAACTACTATTTATAATGTTAAGCAATATATGCTCAACTATATTGTTTACAATGACAGTCTCAACTCTAAACCTGCAGATAGCCCTCCATAGACCAAGGAGCCGTAGTCAAAGTGGGGAAAGATGAGAGGGGATACTAGGAGCTGAGGGATATTCTGAGGAAAAGAATTATTAAATCTTAGGAATTGTTTAAGTACAGTTAGGGTTTTTCATGTGATTTGGGAAATATGATTATTCCAGAAGAGGTGTTGGTCGAAGGTGACTCCAAGGTTTTTTATTGTAGGTAGGTATGAGGACCCACGGAGAATATATCTATAGGCGGATGCAGGTATTTCTATTCATTCACAGTTGAGATTCAGAAAAATGTTTGTATATTTCATCCTAAATAAATATCAGACTCTGGAAGTATTCAAGCAATTGAGATGGTAAAAATCAGTAAATCTCCTACAGTAATAATTTATAAATATATGAATTCACAGAAAACATAGTCAAGTAAGAAACAAACAGTCGATGGCTTTGTCCACCACTGAAGCGGGGGTTATTGCAGGAAGCTTGGCTGTAGGGAAAACAGTTTAGTTAGGGAGAGTTCTTCAAGAGGTCTCTTTTGCAGAAGTTGAACCTTCTGTGCTGAATATTGACAATCACATTGCAATCAAATTGTTGAACAAGGCAGCTTTTCACAGTTGTACCAAATATATAGAAGTTAAAATGAAATATGTTCCTGAAAAAATAGAAAATGGAGAGGTTCAAGTTGGGCCAGTATCTTCAAAGGAACAGCAAGTCATTGAGCAGCTCCTCAAGTTTCATTGGTGTCAACAGTTTACCTTGTAAAACAATTCTGGGTCAATGTTATGATGGTTCTATCTCATCGGTGAATTTTAGTGTTGTGATGTGAGAAATTATTTTTATTTAGGAAAAGTGTTAAGGAAAATAAACAATACTGAGTAAGCTATTAAACTTCTTTTGTCTTAGTTCTCTTAGTAATACTATGTTTGTTGTTTGTATATAATAAATTCTTGGTGTTATTTTTTAATTTAATTAATTTATTTAATTGGTAGTCTATTTAATAAATAACTACCAAAGAACAAAACTACTTTTAATATATAAATATATTATAATATTGTCTTCGTTATTTTTTATTTGATTTGTTGTATTCTTAGCAGGAATTCATAACAAAAATAGAGACACCAATCTAGTCAGTCACCAATCCAGAGGAGACTTTTCCTTGTGTCACTTGTGTCCCAGATTTTTTATCTGAAAATCACTGTGCCTCAGAGGTGTGTGGTTGGCAAATTATGTAAATAATTGTAAGCTTCGAAAGCATGGGGTGTTTTTTTTTAAATCAGAAGATCAGGCCATTAGAACAGTTTTGGGACAACAATTAGACTCCATACCAAACATTTTGAAAAAAATAAATATTTTATAGGTAGACAAGTATCAACAGGAAAAATCAATGGCCTTGATAATGTAACTTTTGCTATTACTCCAAGAAGTTATAGAACCACTGCAAGATACCAGTATATGATGAGCACCATCTGAAAGAATTTGTCTCATGCTAGAACTTTTTGATTTACATTGTACTGAAGTTATATTGTATAAGCTGAGATTACATTTTACGGAGATAGTTTACAAGCGTTACAGCGACTGTCACTGTTATGGTTTATTATTATAGCAGAATCTACTATTCGTGGCAGTATTGACGCATCAGGTCTGACCAGATATTCGACAGTCATCGTTTTGGCAGTGAAGCTATTGTCATGTTAAAACTCGTTTACTCGGTGATACTTTACAGCCACGGCAACAACTGTTGCAGCTATCACAATGGTGAAAACTGTAAGATAATTATCACGCAACTATCATGTCGAAATCCGTTTGCACGTTAACACTTTACAACAATAGCATTAGGTCAGATCCGACAACGCTATATCTAAATACCCCAGCCAATCTTTTGAAAATAAATTACGAAGAAACAAACTTTGATAACAGATTTTTTATAAAAGTGTTCTTTGATCAAAGTTGAACTATTATGGTGTTCATACTTGTTTTATAAAAGATCTTTGTATAAGAATTTAGACAATGTAATACTGACCTTAGAACCTGACATGGGTCAGGGAGCATACAGTACTTAATGATTTCAGTTCCATAGGAATTGCAGAACTTGAAATATTGTCATCATAAAGTCAGTGAGTGAGTGATATCAATTGTTTTATATGTATATATAGAATATGATATTTAATTTTAAGTATATATATTTTATATTTATATAATAATAAAACGTGTTAGATGCCCTTTTGGTACATTTATAGAGCCCACAATCACTGCCAAATTTGGTGTAGATTTGTCGGGACGTGTTGACATTAATTGTATTTATTTATTTTTCAAATGAAATCAATGGCCCAATTTAAGGCGATAGGATTGGACCGAAACATTTTTTTTTAATTTAAAAAAAAATTATGTACAAAGGTTTCTCGAGGTGCTACAAAGGAAAATCAACTTTGTTTCACTCCTAAAAAAAAAAATAATAATCACCTTTATTTTTGAGAAACGGTGATAAATATGTTAGTGAGTGATAACGAATACGACAGACGTACAGTAGGGGTATTCATGATGTTGTGTTAAATGTTAAATGTTTTACAATGTTAAATGTTATAAGTATAAGATTGTGAGCAGCCCTATTTAAAGTCATGTTAAGGGGCCTCTACATGTTGGCCGAGCCATGGCGAACTCAGACATATACGAGCATGTGGATAGGTGGCTCGGCTTGGTTGGCCTAGGCTCGTTGCCGAGCCGTCGAGAGTCGGTTTTTGGACACAGATCAAAGGGGTTCGTGAGAGCGCTCGTGTAGCATCTACACCATTGTTCTTTGTCTAGTTACAACTGAGAGCTGTTAGGAGGTTAAAGGTGTTTGTTGGTACTTTTTATAATAAGTTTTATATTTAATCTTATTTATTTATATTTAAT
>NW_027115162.1:353558-368778 GCF_000696795.3 Halyomorpha halys | reverse complement strand
TTTTTTTCGATTTAACATGAGTTTTTCCATTTAACACGCTTTAACATGTTAAACCAAAGATCATGAATACCCCTAGTATAGTACAAGAATCCAAGAGGGGAAAAAAGGCAGTTATTTCGCTCCAATATTTTATTACTTTAATGAAAACTATGTATAATTACTAGTAAAAATTGATGAGTCTGCCAAGTATAGGTAGGGGGAATATAATATGGCTGCTATTTCAAAACATTAAAAATAATTAATTTTTTATTCGGAGCTCTATATCTATAAAACTACCAACAACGATAGAAAACCTAAGAGAACATCATTTAAAGTAGAGAAAATTTTCTAAAATGTAAGCCCTTATAGAGCTATTTACATTCAATAGTTCTCGAGAAAAACAACATTTCATAAAAATATTGAATGAAACGTACTGAAAGATAAGTAGTTAGTGAATTTATTTTGAAAAATCTATATCTCACAAGCCGTTTGACGTACAAATGTCTATCAGCACTCAGATTAAAGCTAGTTTAATGGATTATAAAGTAGTTTATTATGTTTATCTTCGTAGGAGTAGTAGTTTTCATAATATTTGTTCAAATAAATAAAATTATAGTTGTTCAGACAAATTTTCATTTGCCAAATTTATATTCATATGTAAATATCATAAGAACTATTACCCCTACGAAGATAAGTCCCATAAACTACTTTATAGTAAGTTCAATTTCCTTTATTTTGAGTGCTAGCAGACATGTGTGCGTCTTATGGGTCTTTAAATATATTTGTTAAAAAAATCAATCATTTTATACGAACAACTAGACATTAACATTTTGTGAATTTATTTTAGCAATTATCATGAAAACACCTATTCCTACGAAGGTGAAGGTCATAAACTACTTAATAGTATATTAAACTAGCTCTAATTTGAATGATAATAGACATCTGTACGTAACATAGTTCCTGAGACAAAGATCTTTCTAAATAAATCAACTAACTACTGATACTTCAGTACATTTTTTATAAAATGTTGCCTTTTAAAAGGATATATCTCGAGAACTATTGGACGTAAATAGTTCTATTAGGGCTAATATTTCAGCAAATTTGCTCTTCTTCAAGTGATGTTCTTTTAGATTTTCTAGTTGGTAGTTTTAAAGATATAGGGCTCCGAATAAAAAATAATCTTCTTTAAGGTTTTGAAACAGCCACCATTCTTTATTCCCCCTAACTATACTTGGCAGACTCATCAATTTTGACTAGTAATTAAACATAGTTTTAATTAAAGTAATCAAAAATTGGGGTGAAACGACTGCCTGTATTTTTCTTGTTTATTTTTTTAAAAATTATTGTGAATATTGACTATTTCAAATAATTATAACTGGAGTTACAAAACGAAGATAGAATTGTTGTCGCTGATGAAGACAATTTAATTATATTAGAATTTTTATTACTTCATGAAAGTGAGTTAGGGATTTATTAAGATGGGGAGAGGGGGTGTGGGGACTAAGATAAGGGATAATAAATGTGGGACGGGGAGTTCTGCAGCTGTCATAAACCATCCATTAAGCTCTTACTGGAATTCCTCTCTACTACTGTTGCCCGTATAAAATTACAGTCTTCGATATGGTCCTTGGTGTTTATTGAATATTTCAAGAAAGTCTGCATTTGGATTACCGTTGATTTCAAAGAAACATATATACCTACTTCTTATAATATATTTGATATTTCTTTTTCATTTATTTCGTTCTCTGATAATGGGAGATTATTTTGTTTCCGATATTGGAACAGCGAAGAGACGACAGTAAGGTTATGGTGTTGGCGACAAAAAGTAAATTTTGAAAGAGGCTGTAAGCAGGGTTTAGCAATTAAAAAAATAATACAAACTGCAAATGAGTCTATACAAACAATCATTCGATTTTAAACAGTTTCGCAAGAAATTGAAATTTTATAAAAATTAAGAATTTATTGAAATATGAATAATTCATGCCATGGATTGTTTTCAGATGGATTAACAACACCTTGAAAATATATTATAATGAACTTCTACCTTTTGTACTTGTTTTTATTGTCTTTTTATACCTACCGAGTGGTATCATCGGGTTTCGTGAATGATACTTTTTAGGAAGAGGTAATTATGAAAAAAAAATCATAAATTAAAAAATATATAAAATTCATAAACACACGAAACCGTTAAAAATCTAATGATGGTTAACTCTTCCCCCCAGCCCCCCACAATTGTAGAATTGGTTAGAGGTGTACAATTGGTTCCTGAAGTTTACTGGCCTTTGTTTGGTAAACCTTGTTTACCACGAGAAACTGTGATCATTTGGAATCGTATCGCGATAAGAAATTTTATTTAAAAATATTAATGATTGAAACAAAACTTCTATGATAATAATGATGGGAATTAAGGTTTCCACTGAGTTAGAAAAATAAAATTAATAGTAATAAATTAATAATCAACTGAAAAAAGTCGATGAGAAAACCGCAGTTTATTTATTTTCATCATGGGGTTGGTTCACAATAATCCAAAATAAGACGCAACACAAAGAAATATTCAAAATATAACTTTACTTAAACATTTTCTCCTAAACACTATTCATGGCTAAGATTAATAAGAACTATGGATTATAGAGATAGAACAAGAGGAAACACTGCGAGAATTGGTACTAGAACAGAAGTAAAAGAGAACTGAAAATATACTCAGAGTGATATACATTAAATAGAGGCAAGATCTGCGTGACGGATTGTTTAAAGTTCAGACCAGAAAGTGAGTTTTCTGGAAAATGCTCTCTTCTTCTACCTCGGTGTTAGGAAAATCGATTTATCAATCGATCTTTAAATGGGAGGCGAAAAATATCCGAATCAATAACCACTTGTGACGTTTTCTTTGTTTCGAAAATATTGCCTTAACTTTGTTATCATGATCATGATTAGTAAATTTTCAGAGGATTGTATGAATTCTTAATTTTTACAGCAAGTAAGATTTGTAATTTTGAAACTATATACCGGAGATATTTTGATCTAACGTGCTTTTAGCAAGTCAGTTTAATTTTAGTCAGCATAATGATATCAATTTTTAAAATAGGAACTTCTAAAATAATATTTTTGTATGGCAACTGCAACCCATAAAGCCTAAAAATTTAAACTCAATACTCATAAACCGCTATAAAACGCACTAAATAAATATATTGCTCATATAATGGCCGGCCCCATACCGGTGGAAAGTTGTTTGTCCAAAAATATTGGTCCCCGGTGTTAGTGGAGGGGTTGTAGGCATGCTTGAGAAAACATTTGGCCTATGTTGGGATTGAAGTTCGCGTTGGCCGTTCTCGAGCGTTTTTTCTTAGCATCGAAAAGACTGGCCAATGCTCTTGGCGAACATTTGAGCTCCTTACAAACACTTGACGAATCATTTGTTCAAAGTGTCTCCTTTTCTCCTAGATAATTGATTTTAAAACTATTTTTACTTTAAAGCTAATGTTGATTTTACTAATAATTTGTAAAGTTATAGCTTTTGGCTGTTTATCGGCTGAATTGTTTGTAATTCGTACTTTATCCTACGTTATTAGTTTAGTAATTACTAACCAATTCTTCAAAATCAGCTTATTTCAGACATTCAACTCCCACACCTTGAAGTTAACGAAATACTTTTATTAATTGAGAAATAAAAACTGAATAGAAATTATCATTCTACTGTATTTTTTTGTTTTAATTTTTCGTTCCAAAATTACATCTACTGAAATCTTTCGTATCTTTTATCATTGCAACATAGTAGCAAAATAAAAAAAAGAATCACGAACAATATTCCATTTTATTGAATACAATGGAAAAGTTTTATTCCCTGGAATAGAATTGATTTAGGAAATAAAAATGTATTAGCTCATGAATTCTTAACATTTCTGGAAAAGTATGCTTTCGTTAAGGAGATTAATATATATATAAACAATCTCTTATATTGAAAGAAAGGTCTACTTCCACGAATTTGGAATCTTTCCCATGTCTACAATTTTGTAAACAGTTTTATTTGAGTCTTCCCTGTAGTTAGTATTTTCCTAAACGCAGAAATGTGAAGTTACCATTCGGTTTAGTGGATATCTAAAGTTAACTTAGTTTATGTAGGTACGTACCAATTTCTAAACAGTTAAAATTATAAATTATAAGTACATAATTTCTTATTACAATGATGTTTCAAGTGATGCCATGGAGTGATGTGTAATATAAGTTGAGGTACCGTTTGTCTAGGATTCGCTCGTACATCGCTCCCGACACGATCTGTCCAGGATTCCAGACGGATTGGCAATTTCTGGATATTTAATCCGTGGATTGGAGCTAGCCTAGTGTTTACCCGGTATATCTCCACCTGTAGAAAGAATGTTTTCTTTGATGGCAGGAATATGTACAAGGAAAGTTTTCCAAAGTGAAAAAAAAATTGAAATATTTTAAAGAAAACTTTTCCTCATTCCAATTATATCATTTGAGTGTCACGTCTCCAAATTATCATAGTTGAGCGACAGATGTCGATGTAAAATGAAATATTAATTTTATTTTACTAAGTAATTTTTTTTTTCTCCGCTCTACCTTGCCTTTCGGCAACACGGTATTTAGGTAACAATGGGATATTACGCATAGGTTTTGCTGCCAATGATGTTCAATTTATTTTATTTAACATATATGTATATATAGTTGACCGTAAAAATTGATATATAAGAAGATGGTCAGGGTTGCGGTCAAAAGTGAAACAAAAATAGTTTACAACTATTTATTTTCCAACGTTTCGCCCCACTTTGAAGGGCTTCATCAGGGCTGTCCAAATGAATCGGTTGAACAGAAACCGATTTTATATATTATTACCGATTTATTTTATTTAACCTCTTAATCTAGTTAACTTAATTGGCCTTTAATAATTTTAGTCTCCATCTTCTTCTTGATTACTGTAGTTTAAAGAATAAATTAAAGACAATGTTTACATCTCTTGACCCCGGAAACAGTTGTTCCCATTTTGGACCAGACAACAAGCAACTACACTACAGATTTCCAACAAATGCTAACCCCACCGTTTAACCAGACCCGCAGTCCCATTGTTAACATAACAGGTCAGCTAAGCGTACAATAGATAGATTACTATAGTTACTTTTATGTTGAGCTTTAGTATTCATTATTATGAGGTGATGGGTTGTATTATATATTTATTATTAGATCGCTAAAAGGACTTCTAAAATCGGGTATTTATTGTTGCTAGTTAGTAGAAATTAAGTTATTACTGCCATTATTACGTTATAAAAACAAAGAAAAAATAATAAAATGAAATTAAAAACAGTTCAGTAACAATGTTAAAAATTCTGGGATTCGAAACCTGCTGATTCTCCTTAATATTTTTTTTAACCCGTATCTAGTCATTTCTAACAAGCAGGGGGGGGGGGCTGAGGTAACCAACTTATTCTAACCAGAGTGGGAGGATCATGTTTTCGTTCCGTGGGACCACCACAAAATAAAAGTCAATCCCCCAGGCCGGATTCTAACCGGCCCTGTTGCAGTAACCGTGTTGCAAAGGTAGATGCTATAACTCCCTCGGCAACAGGGGCGTCTGTTGATATCTAGTTGTTCGGATAAATCTTCTGGTTTTCGAAAAACTATATCTCAGGAACCATTAGACGTAGAGATGTCTGCCAACATTCAAATTAAAGCTAGTTTAGTGTATTATAAAGTAGTTTATGATTGTTGACATCATCAACATCAACCTTAGAATGATGTTTGACCCATTCCTAATTGATGGTCTAGTTCAAAACTGGTTCCTTATAAACCTCTAAATTTTTTTTAATAACTTTTATTGAAGTTCTAGCAAAGAATTTAAGAATCGAAATTGAGATTTGCCTCCATGAGATTCCCATTCTTTTGATAATACATTCTTCAAAATCCGCTCCTGAGAGCCGGAAAAGGGATCAATATTACCATATAAATGGGAAGTAAGTTATTATTTGTATTTAAAACTTGAAAACGCAGAGTTTATGGTCAGATTCTCTCAGTTTAGGTTCTCTTTTTAATTATTAAAGTTTACAGCATTTGTATTAATGAATATTTAAGTCTCATATTAGTAAAGTATTTTGCTTTATTAAAATAATGAGTATGCCCTACTAATCACGAAAATGAAAGTGTTATAAAACAACCATTCGAAAAACACATTGTTAGTATATTACAAATATTATATAACTTCTTAGAAATTTGGAGTGCAGGAGTTGAGAGGAAGCTCTTCATAACTAGCCGTTAGAGGCGTTTTTAAATTCCTTAGTGGTTCGGAAAGGATGGTGTTTCTATGGGAAGCGGCCATGTGTTCTCGACTACTGGGGACAAAAGATCGGACCCCCTTTGTCCGTGGCCCTAAATTAATTTCAAACAAGGGTTCAAGGTAAAAAACAAGGTCTTTCAACAATGGTTGCGACATTATTAAAACAACCAGTTCTTCTATGGCATACTTTCAGACCCGCTGCATCTCTCTTTTCTTTTTTCTCCCCTTGTTCAATTTACTCCTTCTTTCATTATTACACCTATTTACCCAAATTACTCCTCAAAACTAGAGTAGCCGCAAGAGGTTAATGAAATCTCATGCCGTACTTTAGCTGGTTCTATTCAGCTTTAAGTCCCTATTCTGAAGGAGTACACTGTTGGGGCTGTGCGGATTCAACTGGATTTTTAACAGAAGTGGAACTAAATAGGTTCTCATTTCAATGTTAAGTTCGAAAATAACATTGATTAGTTTGTTGTAGTAACATTTAGATTTTGAAATTGCCAACCTTAGCAAATGATTAACATAGGAAAACCTCTTTCATTTCTAACAAAGTAGCCAAAACTATTCTGTATAACGTAAAATTTCGGACAATAGATTGTATGATCAATAAATAAAAAACTTTTATTGTAGTAATCTCCAAACAAATATAAATATTTACTTAGGTTTGTAATACATATTTAAATGGATGTAAACAAGTGAAAATATCATTTATTTATTTGAAAAAGTATTTTGGTACATTTTTTTTTTTAATTTTATCAAAAAAATTGATATGGTCATTAACTATTGGCCGTCAGTGCAAACCTTCATTCCGATTTCTGATCGGAACTTTGAAATTTCCTCTGTCATTGAATTAAATAAAATAAAGAAATCAAATTATATAGGTTATTTCATGAGTCATGAGTTGTCATAATCTGCTATTTAGAATAGTTTAAACAATCAAGATGAATGAAAATTTTAACAATCTGAACTCAATAAAAACCTATATTAATTTATTTGACTTATAAGCTCTTCATTAGTTATTCTGTTACTAGTAACCGTGAGTAAACACTGTGGTTACGGGAGCGCTCCGGGATTCACCCAGCCTCATGAACTGGGTGCCATTAATTAGGGAAATATCAAGCGGTTGAACGTGATCAGAAATCAGCACCATGCATAACCTTAGTTCAAGAAATAGTACTTCCGAACAATGTACTGGACCCCTGACTCTCCATAGGTTGTAGCAGTACTGATATCGATTTTTTTTGTTTATTTCTATATTTTATTTGTATATGTTCTTCACTGGAGACAAAAAAGTTAATAATAATTTAATTTGTCTCGGCTTCATTTTGAATTACCACAAATTCTGATTAATTTATTGTTATTCTAAGATTAAATTAAATCAACAATAATATTAAATGGCTGGGAGAACGTGTATTCGAGCAACTAAGAGTAATTAGCGTTACGGCCAATCAAGCCCAGGAGGTATAATTTATGACCACACGATGAGTAAAATGCTTATACACTTCCTTGATTTGCTGATGAAAAAAATGTTGCAATGCATTAAGTATAAAATGAAAAAAAATTAATAATCTTAATTAGATATTTTTTTTCTTAAATCATTCCATAATATTGTTTTTAAAGAATTTGCTAAAATTTATTAAGGGGGATCAAATATATAAGTTTCCAATTATTTTGACCATATTTTCTAACGTTAAACAGGAATGACTGGAGGAGTTCCTGAAATTTTCTTTACTCTTGATATTTCTGGAAAATTTACCTCTCATACGAAAATAGTGTGTAGGAGCTAATTTTATTGTAATAACCTCTTTTAGCTGTGTTTTACCGCAATGTTTGCAGTTTGAAGTAGGTTCTCAGATCTCAAAATTCCCATCTTTTTAAGAAATTTGTTTTCAAATTTCATGATTTGAAATTTTACAATTCTTTAAATTATTGGTGAGAAGGGTGACACTCCTATGAAGTCTCTGTTGATATTCTTGTTTTGTTATGATAGAAAATTCAGTAGTATATATAGTATATATATATATATCTCAAATAAGTAATTTTATAAAATTCCCACAACCATAATTTTTATTCTGAAGGCTTATTTATTCGCTTTGTTTTATAATTTTTGAATTTTTTACTGAGAAATAATTTAAGCGAATAATTTACGGAAGAAAATTCACTTAGACTTCATTTTTTCTTGCTTCTGCTAATGGTGCTGGGAAAGATATATTCCAGCAACTAGTAAAATAAGAAAGATTTGATCTGTACTATATCGTGTGGCATATTTCTTATTTTTTTTTAATTATTAGGAAGGATAGGCAATGAAAAGCTAGGATTTAAAAAGGATTTAATGGAACAATTTTTTTTTTATTTTACAATCATATTCTTGGTTCAAGTTGTCCCAGAAAGATGTTATAAGATAACATTCATAAATTAGTTTTGACTTAATTTCTTTTGTGATAAATACCGAAGCAATTCAAAAATCAACCAAACTATAATCCGTCTATATAGACCATTCTCTCATCATAAGAAATACGAAAAAAAAAAGTTCCTCCCAATTTTCTGAACCTGTTGCAATACAATAGATTTTACTGTCTTTCAGTGCACTAGTAGAACATATCTTAAAAATGTAGGCGTTCTGTAGGTTTACATACCACTATAAGTCATATAAAAAATCATTCGATAAATTAGAAGAAGTGATAATTCAAAACAAAAGTGACAAATACTATAGTATATAGTATAGACTTTATATAGTAATATAGTATCGACATTATAGTATATGAAGTAGGAATGTGACTATATTATTGAAGTATGTGGTCTTTAAAATGTCTTCAATAAACAATTCCGTTATTTTTCACTACATTACAAATATTAAAGGAAAATATATAACATAATAAATAAAAAGAATATAATTTATTTGGATACGCATTTATATTTGAATTAGTTCTAGTTAAACAATCAAATTTATGGCGTATTGTGATTCTGTAACAATTGATTCTAGAAATGTAAGTATAAGGATTGGAGTAAAAGGCCTCTTGAGACGGAGGCCTGCGTTTTATTGTTCGCCTTAATGCTAGGCAGCCGGCTCGGATGTTTAAGGAACACTCGAGCTGGCATAACCAGAACCCCTCATACACACTCCCCTATTAGCTTCGAATACAACTGTAATTTCTGATAATTTCATTTTTATTAAAATATTCTCAGAGCCTAAGGGGTATCTTCTTATTCACGCCTCCAAGATATCGGACTACAAAGAGACGGAAATGATGAATACCTCTTCTCCCGAATAAAAAATATATACGCGAATTGAAGAAGGAGCTCCTTCGTCTTTTTTCTGAAGCAAAGCAGTTCTCTGAGGCTAAATGCTGATGAAGAGTGCTCCTTCTACCGCTTTCTTTTGTTTTCCAAACGGCTTAAACAACTTCCAGAAATGGAACGGCCCAGGAAATGTATTCCCTTTTCGAAAACTTCAGAACTTGTCTCCTTGCCCTTAATTTCTTTTTCTTTTCAAGCCCTGCCTTTAGTAAATTTAGGAATCACTGTGCAGTCACTAGAAATCACACCCTAACAATAAAATACAAGTTTATAACACTCGTTAATTACAAATATATTCATATAAAACAAATTAATATTGGTATTATAAATTTTCAGTTATTTGTAAGCGGAAATAAACTAACACTAATATCTCTCACCGATATGCCATTGATCATTAAAAAAATGGATTATTTTGAGCTCAGCTTTTTAAATAAGAAACATTCTGATTTTGAGAGTATATTATTATTTTCATTGCTATGAATAAAGCTATTAAAAAAACCATGCACATACATCAGTAGATCTTTTTGAAAAAGATCAATTTTTGATAAACTCTGTATCAAAGAAAAACAGCTCATCTGGCCAAAATTAGGGAATTAGCATGAAAATGAGGGTGAGGTCGTCTATAGCCGAAGAAGCTGAGGCGTTAACTTAGGCGCCGGGCCCAGGACGCCCAGAAAAGTCAACCCCTACTTTTATTTCGTGGCGGCCGCACGGAATGAAAACTTGACCCTCCTATTCTGATTAGAATAGGTTGGTTATCTGTAGAATAACCTCCTAACTCCACCCTCCTTTATGTAAGAGAATCACTTATACCTAGTACTAGTCGATGTAAGACGACGTTACAATCTCTCAAGATCAAAACACCAAAAATAAATGGAGGAGATCTTCTACTAGTATTTGGTAGACGTTTTCCATCATTAATGTTAATGAACAACATTACATTAACTTGAAACACTTATTAATTGTGTTAGCTTTAAAAGTATTCAAATATTTAAGTACTACTGAAAAAAATAGTTTTCTTTCTTTATGATAGTAATAATAAAGTATATTTTCTTGATTTAATGGCCATAAAAAGTGACTCTAATCTATTTAAACAATCATCAAAACAATGTATAATATTTTAAATTAAATTTGACCTAGTAGTAGTAGGCTAGTAGTAGTATGCTGTACAAATTTAAAGTTGATTGGATTGAGCTCTCCAGGAGCTAGGAAGGATTTTCATGCTTCAAAATCGGTATTATACGAAACCTGAGATTTGCAAAAATTCTGTAGGTGATGAAAGAAAACGTAGTTCATTTTTGTTTCTACGACCCAAAAATTATCGAATCAAATTTTGAAACGTTCCCATATCCTTGATATATTTGTTACTTCCCAAATACCCTCTTTACAATCCACAATTCAAACTTTAGATGACCTCTCTTTAGATTATAGCTCGGTTCTATTCCTCATGCATTCAAATCCTTTTCCTAGACCCTCTCCACTGGCTACAGTACGGATGGACAGGAAAAATTTTCGGACTGATGTAGAAAACGTACGATAAGATCGATAGGAACTAATATCACTAATAATAATTCACAAAAGAACATACACATTTTTCGGAAAGAAATTACTTCGTCACTTTCAAACCTTATTAACAAAAACCGCCGGGCAAGATCGAGGTGGGACAGAACTAGATATCCTTCGGACAAAACTCATTACAATACATTGACTAACAGACTAAAAACAGAAATTAGAAAATAAAGAATTAAAATTTTTGTATAATTTAACAAAAAACCTAAATACCTCTGACCAATCATTATGGACAACTACTAAAAAATACGTATATATCTTTTCTCCCCGAAATTGGGCTTTGTTTTTTTTAAATTGTCAAAATAATACTATTTTTTAATAAAAATGCCATAAGATATATCAAGATAAAATTTGAAATTGGAATTTTATATAACTTTTATTCTTGTACGCGTGACCAATTATTAATGATGTACGATTTAAGATGTTGTATTTCGTAAATAATGAGCTAACTCCATCTATAGACTTAGTAAAATATTAAATAATTAAAATACTATAACGATAAATCTTCCCACCTGGGATTGACGTAGAGTTAACACGTTTGTAAAGGAGGTATAAATTTCGCTTTGTTTGTATCCAAGTGAAGCGGCGACTGATTGATGCGGCTGTAAATATCAATCGGCAATGGACAGGAAGGATGGGCAGGGGTAGGTTTGTTGCCAAGCGGTGATGAAGGGAATTTATAGGGTAATTAACGAGGGGGTTGGATGGTGGTAGGGTCTGCTCGGGCAATTAAAGAGGGAAACTCTGGGTAGAAAATAGCGATAAGCCTAATAACGAATGATATAAGATAGACCCCGCCATGTTTCTTTGTTAACTGCCAGGCACCTGTGCTGTCCACCTTCTGCTTCTACTCATTAAATATACACAACTGCAAGGAGCTCTTCTCCACTCTTAAACTAAGTACCAACTATCTACTGCATCTTAACTTACACTTTATTCTACAGATTGTTTCAGTAGTTGCTGCTCATTAGTTTACCTTGATTGTAAAGGCTAAGGGCACGCAAAGTTCGCTATAGATAACAACAAGGATTACAACTTTCATTGTAATTTATTGAAATGTTTTTGGTTTGTGTGATACAATGTCCATATATCTAGGTAAAATGGTCGACGATCATTTTTCGTTTCTATTGGTTTTTAACTTTTAACTTATTGTTATATTTGTATTTATATATTACATTTTTCTCATTTTTTTTTTTTACGTATTATTGTATTATTTTTTTATTAGGCTTAGTTTTAGAATTGTATTTAATGTTTTGTTTCGGAACTATTAGAGCTTCTTGGCCGTTGTAAGTGCTATGTTGGTATCCGTGCTCCGTATGCTGACTTGAGCACACTCTTGTAAATCATTAATTTGAGGCGGAGAGAAAGGTTAGGTGATTAAGCTTGTCCTAACCAGCTTGATATTTTTATGTGGAGAGCTTACGCCTGGTGTCTGTCAAGGGTACACTACACTGCCTACTGGTCTGTTATGGCTCCATGCTACCCTATGGACTTTAGGGATAGGGCGCTTGTTCTTTTCGAAGGAGGAAATAATACAGTCGGTCTTCTTGGAATTAACTGTAATATTTAGCCCATCCAGCTTCTTAGTGATCGGGATACAAGCTTTTTCTGTACTTATTGAGCTACTATAGGTGTATATAGCGGCAATATCAACTTCATAGGCGAGTGAGACATCTCCGGATACCGCCTCGCCAACGCGTACCCTTAATGAGCAGTGCATCAGGAATGATCTCAATAGTACAGTTGCTGCGGAAATCCTTCATTGTCTTACATAGCGGACTGGGAGTCACTGAATCGATTTCTTCCGTGCATTCTATCGAGATCATTGCGGTTGCTTCGTTATTGCTCGTCTTCTGGCTTAATTCTGCCTGTAGTTTCGCCAGGTGGTGGTCCGAGGGACCGGCCTGGATGCCAGTTTAAATTAAATATAATTTTCTCAAAATACTTGCTCAGATGCAGAAGTAAGGTAACAGGTCTGTAGTCAGCTGGTTGGGTTCCAGTGTTCTAGAATGTGTAATGATAGGAAAAGTAGGGTTGACAGGAGTTGCCTGAACTTCAGTATTGATGGTCGCTGTGAAAAACTCCAGGTAGGCGCCTACTGGATTTTTTCGTGGGGAGGTTTGGTACTGTAAAGAGCTCTCGGTAGACCTGTGCTTTGTAGAGCTCTCAGTCGGCTTCCTTGTACTTGTACTTCGTCGGTGATGGAGTCGATACTTTGCCGTCTACTCGGTATAGTGCACAGATGTGGACTATCACGTCCCAAATGAATATTTCCAATAAGATTCAGTAATTAATTTTTATTCATTGCCATTAGTTTTATATTTGAGAAAACTCTTTAAAAAAATTCCAAGAATCTACTAAACATTGATTCAATAAGAAAAGTAAATAAAATTTAATTATGTTATAGAATTAATTGATAACTGAAAGATTAATTTTTATTGTTTTAGGAAATGCTCTGTTTCCCTTATTTTAATTTTTTATTTTAAATATGTCAAAATAAGGTCTGCTCAATTCAACTTAAGAGTAATGTGATTAAATGATAATTTAATTTAGTTTCAAAACAAATTATCGAAAAAAGAAGTTATAACTTGATGTGTGTGCCAAGGATTTAGTGAAAAACGATGTGACTTTTCAGGATTTGAGTAAAACTTAGGATTATGTTTATCCTATTCATAGTAAGTAAAATATTTGTAAATCTCATAGTTTTTTCATATATTCGTACAGAAAAATATTCACTTTATTGATTGTATTTCTTGCAAACAATGCTACAAAAACATGCTTAAATGGTGGGTGTATTAATTAGATTAAAACTAATCAATTAAAGAAATGGCTGTTCTTTTAACAAATATTCACTAGTTTTATGATTCAATGTTGAGTTCATAATATATGAGAGAATACTACGAGGTTAAATCTTGGATCCTATCCTATATATTCCATATTATCAAAGAGTATGTGCCAATGGCTCCCTTTGCCAATGACCTGGCTCTCTTCTGTTCCTCTTGGAGAATAGATAAGACAACGAACAGGCTTAACAGCGTTCTGGCTTGGCTCCAGGAACACTTTAATAAGTAGGGGATAAAAGCCAACTTTGTTGAATACATAGCTGTAGTATTTCCTAAAGGACAACCTTTAATAAACAAAGCTTATAAAAATGACATCTTGTTAAAAATAAATCTATTTCATATCTTATCATCTCAGCATTGACATTTAAAGAAGCATTGAAAAATAATCGGTGTTATGTAGATACTTCATCAATTATTTAAAGAGTCTGATGATGATTAATTAATTTTATTTTAATGCAATGTTTTAATTAATGTGTTTTTATTCTTAAAAATACAAAAGGATTTATTTTAAAAAAGTTCAACGAAATAAGTATTTTTCAATATTTTGGGTGGTTGTGGTCAATATCTCTTATTAATGGGTATGTCGTTTACGGATATATCCTTAAGATGGTAAATTATTTATGGTAAAATAGTTATTTTACCCTAATTTTTGATAACAGTTGTGAAAACTATATATATAGTTACTTGACAAAATTTATGAGTCAGCCAACCATACTTAGGGGGAATAAAAAATGGTGGTTGTTACAAAACGTTAAAAAAATTTTCATACAAGAGTTCTATTTCTTTAAAACACCTACAACACTTATATAATTTTTTATTGAGCAACATTTCGTAACGAAAAATCAGTAGTTAGTGAATTTATTTTGGGAAAACTATATTTTAGGAGTCATTAGACTGTCTATTATCACTTAAATAGTAAATCTAAGCTAATGTACTATAAAAATAGCGTATAAGATTTATATTCGTATAAATAGTAATTTTCTTAATATTTGCCTAAATAAAATTACAAAATGCTGATTTATATTGCTGATATATATAAGGGTAAGGGGGACCCAAAAAGCATTTCCTCCTGGAGGCCAATAACGATATATTCGATTGTGCGCCGTATCATCGAAAAGGTTCTGGATTTCGATTTGAGAAAACAGGTCACCTTTAGCAAAAGTCAAAGGGGCTTCATTAAGGGTCTGCCGGGAACACATGTCAGCGCTAGAGTCATCGACGCCATCATAAAAGACGCCAAAAGTAGGAA
>NW_027115162.1:347894-351408 GCF_000696795.3 Halyomorpha halys | reverse complement strand
AGACCGAAATGGATTGTAAAAGGAAACTGTAGTGGTAAAAAAAAAAATGTTGATTATATCCTATTATTGTATATCTTTTTTTTATGATTATACCATGAATATGTAATGTAAATATGTCCGATTAAGGATTGATAAGTATGCTGTGTAAGATAGCAACCTAATGTATTTAGGCAGCATATATGAATAAAGTATTTCTCTCTCTATTTAGGACAAAACTTTTGATTTGTAAAAAATTAAATCTCAGGAACCATTAGACGATATATATCTGTCAGCACTCACAATAAAGTAATTTTAATGTACAGTAAAGGCAGTTTATAATTTTTATTTTCTTAGGAGTAGTAGTTTCCATGATATTTGCCAAAATATATTCACAAAATGTTGAAATAACTATGTTTTTGAAAGTTTGGACCGTTTGTCTAGTAAATGTTGTAATAGTCGGAATAGACGCTCAGTTTCCTGTCTTTTCTAATTCAACAATTAAAATAATAATCATGTTGACACATTACGAAAAGCATATAGCATTTCCTTGAGTTTAATATTTCCTAAATTGCTGTATTAAGTCAAGGGTATTTACTTACAGGATTCCTGTGAGCTTATTCTAATGTCTTTAAGTTATGCTTTTCGGGGAAGTCATAAAAGCAAGCAGTTCTAGGTAAGATAGTGGAATCCCCGAGGAACTAACACTAGCCAACCTACTGAATTCTAAAACGCTTCATTATATAGATGGAATAAATTTTCTTTGATTTCCCTTCTTGGAACTTTAACTCTCAGACAAGTAGTACTATATTTCTAGTCTTGAAATTATAAACTTTTTACTTCCACTAACGGTGTGTACTAAGTACGTAGTAAGGAGATATACAGTGATTGTGAAAATTTCATGGAAATACACGATTTAATATTCCGTGAGTCCTTATAACAGATTATCTCTGTTATTTACGAGAAAGGATTAATTCCTACTCAAAGTAGCAGCCTACTAAGTTAAAATTATGTGGTGCTAGCAACGCCATAGATTTTTTTATTATCACTTATTGAAATGTAATTTAGAATTTAGTCTCTGATCTTATTTATTTGGTCTTGGATCCGACTGTGAGGTATGAGGAAAATGACCTCGATCAGGTGGGTGGGGTGGAAAGGGAAAAGAAGGAAATTTAGGAAAAATATATCCCTTTCCTTAAAGAAAAATTCCGGAAAGAAAGTTCACCGTGAGAGGTCTCTGGTTTGGATCTCGTGGAACAATATCAAATAAAACAAAGGAGCTTCTTGGAAGACCTAGGATTTAGCATTGGGGACATTGCAATTTTGGTGGAAAATATCATTTTGGACTCCCTGGGTATCCATCATCATACATCATCACCTGCATATGAATTAACTCTGGTAATATTCAGTTGTGTGTTTGTGTTTTTTTTCCTATTTATTTGTGTGTTCTAATTTATTTATTATTTATATGAATTGTGCTTTAAATTTATTTATCAAGTCTTTTTAAATTTATTTTTCTGTAAACTGTTCTACTGGTTTACTTGTACGTTGCTATCTCTTGATGATTTCTGCTTAATTTGCTTAATTGATTGAACGGTTGTTGCAGATCACTGGAGACGGGATGTACGAAGGAGTAAAAGAGGGTGAATAATATATTGGACAAATTGGTAAATTTCTTTTGGCTTTGTACGACAATATCATATTTAAGTGAAAATTCGAAGAGTATTTTATTGATAATTATTGTGGAAAATGGAAAATGTTGATATATTGTAGAAAAAGATTGAAATATCGATAATAATTACTTTGAATTACGTTTCGATAGCAAGATGGCGTTAATTTAAACAAAGATGTTAATTTAAGAAGCGGTAATTGATGGAATTGACCAGATACATGTAAGTCTATGTATGCTACAGAAAAAAAATATATCAGTATGTATAAATAACACCAGGGGAGTTAGTTATTGCTATCTAAGACATCTGATGGTGGTAGTAGCCTCAGGTTTGCCATGTTAGACTGCGATGGTTGAATTTCGGTGGTCACAGTGCTACATTTGGGTTAGGCAATGAGTGACTGAAGGAATATTAAAATTTTGACTGATTATTGCAACTTCATGCTCGTGGAAGCAAGTCCTGACCTACAACTCGGAGATCCGGACTATCACAATTTCAGAGAGGAAAGGTTTGTTTTTATTTCCGAGAAGCAAATCTTTCGACGACGGACGGTGACCATTGGAGAAGTAGAACGAATAGGTTCGAAGAATTAAAGGAGAGGTGGATTCGATAAAAAGACCACTTTGTGCTGGCCATATTACACGACTGCTGCAGGTGAGATCCCCACGAAGTTTCTGGATAGGAGAGACTATAGGATCAGAGGGAAAGCCCAGAAGATACTGGGATAGCTGAGGAACACTCGTAACTGGCGAGAGGCTGCTGAGGATAGGTTCACCTATTGAACCCGGCGAACACTCTTTGTAGTAGTAGTAGTAGTAATAAACAATTCTTTATGTAATGTTATAGTTATATATTAATATGAAGATACAGGATTTATTTATGAAAACATGCGTTTGATGGCCCGCATTGGTTGGACAGGAAAATAATTTTGATTTTAATTTTTTTTTACTCAATATGAGTTTTCCAATCAAGTATGTCATATTTAAAAGTAATCATTACTTTGTCAGTATCAAGTGAATATAAATTCATTATTCGTTGTTTTTGTATAGTGAAATAAATGAATGCCTTCATAAAAGTCTGCGCAATACTTCATCGTAATGGGCATTGTCCTAACCTCAATTACCTGATTTATCTATTTGAGTTAGAGATACCCCATTTAGAAAAGGAGGTGATAGACAGATGTTGATGTGTTGATAACAGAGGGAATGGTTTTTTTTATCCCCGGGCTGTTCAATATTTTATTAGTGAGAGAGAGGCCCAGAGATGGGGGTGGGGGTATCGGTTATAGATTACGGGGACAAAGAACCAGGGATAAATCAGGCTCACATCTCTCACACACACACTCAGACAATACAAAGTTGTTGGGAAAAATTTATGTTCTCTTGTGTGTCTTGCGCGCGAGAAGCTGGATGATGAATGCTTTGGCTTCACGGTAGATGTGGCAGTTGGCGCCACATCCACAACCCTTTTGTTTGTCCCCTGAGGGGGGGAGGGGAAAGCGGCGCTCGCGTAAGGAGTTGTATTCCCTTTATTCATAATAATAATAAGATGGCGAGCCATTTGCTAGTTGAAAAAAGAAATTCATTTGAAATAATGAAATTTATAAGGATAAGTTATAAAACAAATCAGGTTTTACACATCGCATTACCCAGATTATTAACTATAAAATGTCTGTTATGATTGAATTCGTTTTTAATTTTATCTCTTTTTATTTGAAAAATTGAAAATAAGTGTAAAGGATAGTGCAATAGGATTATAATATTAATAATTAAATTTTCAAGGTGTCCTTAATCATGAGAGTAAAATTTGAAGAAATAGCACTTAATCCCCAATACATAAATTAAAATATCCAAATCACAATATACATT
>NW_027115162.1:343817-346987 GCF_000696795.3 Halyomorpha halys | reverse complement strand
TGTGTCGGATCTGGGAAGAGGTATATAACAATATACATTCTATTTATAAAATATATATAAATTGTTAATTAATATATGAAAACGGAAAAGAAAGTAAAGTTAAAAACATTAATTAATTTCGAATAAAATTATGATGGATTAATAATATTTTTACAGAATTTTATTATAATTTTCAATACATCATCGGCATACCAAGAAATCATCAGGTGTAAAATCTACGAAAGATTCACAGTTATTTTGCTTCAATACATAACACATAAGTAAAATAAAAATAAAGGTATTATCATTTTTAGATCATCTTGACATCTTGACAGGTATATAATTCTACTTTAAGGTATAACACTATATTACAATTGCCATAGAGCTATGTTTTTTTTCTGTACCATTACAATCCATGAAGAGTCAGAGGTTCTTTGTTAGGAAGTACTATTCTTTGAACAACAGAGTGCAAGGAAGTAATTTGTTTAAAGATAACGCTCAAAAGACAGATTTTTTCCCAATTAAGTGTACACACTAGAGTTGTGGCCTTGGAGACGATGATAAAGCAATAAAATTGGTGTTTCAGTTTTTAAAATCACAAAATTGACTGACAAAAATATAACTTGATCGGAAGGGAAAAAATAAATAAACTAATAAATAATCAAATTAAAAAATAAATAACATTTAACGAATATCAGCAAAATTAAATAAAATGTAAATGGCGTTGATGAACAATGAAGTTTGGCGCCACTAAATATAAACAAACAAACTAGAGGTGTGTCGTTCAGGGATGAACGTATCGAAAAGATCTGATCTTAGGAGTGAAATTGTTCGAAGAGAACATGTCAAAGGCTACACGGTCAGTGAGTAGATTCTGAAGGAGTTGACTTCAAAAACTGACTCCGTTTGACCGTTCCGCTCATCTCAAAAAAGTCATCGACTCGTCTTGTCACTTGTGTTTCCCTTTGCCAGTTTGTCATCATCACTCATTTACATGGAGATTGAAAAACTGAATCGCCTTCTTTCTAAACATTTGTCTCAAATTCTTTTTCTGAACCACTACACACGACTTTTTATTTTCGCGCTACTCAGGGGCCTTCAAAACGTGTATTTCCGTAGAAAACTCGAACTCGAAATTTTAAACGAAAGCAAAAGTTTCCCTTACTATATATTCTGTGTAATTAGATAATTAAAGTCGATATGTGAGAGTAAAAAAAAGTATTTGAACATTATTCTGTAAATAAAGAGAGAGAAAGAGAAAATGAAACTGAATAAAACTGAAAAGAAACTGATTTTATATTATTTTTTTGAGAAAGTGGCCTGTTTTCGGCTAGTGACAGGACATGATCTGCTCCAAAAACACCTCCATCGAATTGGCATCGTAGATTCCCCGAAATGTCCTCTATGCAACATGGGGGACATGGATGGGGACCATCTTTTGGCGTGTGTTGGTCTGGTGGATGTTGAGCGAGATACGGACGAACTAAGTGGACGAATAAAATTGTATTGGGCTGCGAGAAGGAAAATGGCGTAATAGCCCACTTCCTGTGGCGTAGGGAAAAAATAAAAAATATTATTTTTTTCTTAGAACTAATATTAACATTTCACTACCGACCGGTTTAAAGAATAATTATATAATAAAAAAAAAAAAAATACTATATTGACATTTTTCTAATAATGATGCTGCAGGTAAGATTTCAGTATAAACACACCTTGTTGCTCTTGTTAGATCTTGCAGGATTAATTCCATTCTACGTATTTTCTCCTAAAATAATATTCTTTTGCTGTTTATAATAGATATTTGCAAGACAGTAATATGGCACTTTATATCCGTTTTTTAAGTTCCAAAACAAGGTTTTAGGTTTTTTGGAAATGTCTGTTAAATATATTTAACCCCCGCTTCATTTAGCCGCCTTCTACCGACCTACCTAAATGTTCTTCATGGTAATTAGAACATTTCGCCGAAAAGCCACCGTTAAAACATTCGGGTAGTCTTTTGATAAGAGTTTTTTTCAAGGAATTTAAAACATTTTGGGCGACTTTATTAAATTCTTGACATAGGACTGGGTTTTTTTTGCTTCTACATTTTCACAAATAATATGAAGGCTTTTACAATGAAGGATTTTTTTAATTACCCAGTCTACGAATTACTCATATTACCCGTAAGAAATTTTATTTCTATTTAATCTGACTTTTAGATCATCTGGAATAATTACATGTCTTACCTTTGATTTATTGGGTTGTTTAAAAACCGTCCAATAGATATTTCTTTTTCTATTTTTTATTTTTCTATACTTACTGTGGTTGTTATCTTGTTTTGTTTTTAGCCCTGAAGAAGGCTAGAAACTCTAGCCGATATTCTTTCTTTTTATATTTTTTATTTTTCTATACTTACTGTGGTTGTTATCTTGTTTTGTTTTTTAGCCCTGAAGAAGGCTAGAAACTCTAGCCGAAACGTCGGCACATTAAAATAAGTTAATCATACTTATTTGTGTTTTTCATTGACCGCACCCCCAAGCATCTTCTCATTTATGTTTAAAGTTTTTTATAATTTTTTTTTAAACGCTCAATGTAGTTCGATTTCCTGTTATATTCAATTTTTATTCAGGTTTTTAAAGGTGTCCAATAAAGTATATTTATCGTGTTTTAATAAAAATTAAAAATAACCTTTAAAACACAATAGTAGATTACCATAAAATAAGAAATAAATAATACGAAATAAAAAAGGAAATTGGCTATAGTAAGGAAATGTATACGTCATATTTAATCTGTCAGTGAATTTTTAGTTTATTGTACTGACTTATAATGATTGAATCGGACCACTCATATTTTGAGTGGGTTCTAGTTGTAAAAGTTTGATTACTTCCACGTGATTAATAAATGAAAACAATATTTTACCAGATGATGTTTTTTGACGTGACAACGTCTTATAAATCATTTTGCGGGATGCCATGTTAGAAAAAGTGTCCCGTAACGGAAGTAGATTTTGACGTGACAACGTCTTATAAATCATTTTGCGGGATGCCATGTTAGAAAAAGTGTCCCGTAACGGAAATTGACTTCGTTTAACATATGGATATTAGATCATATGTATAAAAATTAGTAGTGTAGTAGTGGGGGTAAGAGGATTATAGATGCTGAGAGTCATGCAGGCAAAAGTGTCCCGTAACGGAGAAGGTAGTGGTGGGGAT
>NW_027115162.1:338138-340872 GCF_000696795.3 Halyomorpha halys | reverse complement strand
TCACTACGTATCTATAATATTTATAAAAAATGAAATTTTATTTTAATTCATACTTTTTTTTTTGTTTTTAGTAATGTTTCGGCTCATTAAATTTTTTTAAACTATTAAGTCTGAAATATTGATCAAGTTTCTGTAAAAGCAAATGAAGATTTTGGGTATTACTCAATACATAGGACAGAATTTAATTTATTATAGGTCCGGGTGGCGTTCAAAAAGGATAAAATTAAACAAAATAGAAGAAAAAACTATTTATTTGTCACCCACTTTACACCGCACTTTACACCTCTTCATCAGGGTTAAATGAAAATAAGATACAAACATTGTAAAGTAAGTTCATTCATGGAATGTTATAAAAGCAAATCAAGAAGTATACCATTGGAGTAACAATTAGTGTAAAAATGACTAATAAATGTAATAAAAAATATGGTAATATTATGAGTAGGAAAAAGGAACAAACATTGGAAAAGTTTGTTCTCTTATTTATGTATTCTTTTATCTTTAAGATTTATTTTAAAAGATTTTTGTAATCTTTTATTTTTTTTTCACAATCATATTACTTTTTTATGATCTTATACTTCTTATCTCTTTTTCTGATTATTCTTTCTATGCACCTATTTTACGTTACACCTAAGCCGTTACACCAAAACTCCTTCCTTTATCATATTTCCATTTTCAACTCATTCTCTATTTGTCACGATTACGGTTATTTTCTTCTTATTTTATTTATTTATTATTTTATTAACCTACATTTGTCTGTCCCCTTAATATATTATTGCACCATGTTTACGCCACATCTATTCCTTCACTGCTCTTCTCTTCTTTTAACTTTAACCATATCCGTTATTACTTTTAAAAACATTTTTAATTCCAATTATCAATTATATTATTATTATTATTAATTATTATATTCATTTATATTTATGTTCTCTTAATTTATTTGTTTTAATTATTTAAAAATTTTTTTTTACATACTTTTTGATGTTTACTTTTATTGACCATCACCCGGAACACCTTTCTACAATTAATTACTTACGGTGAACTAATAATATTCTAAAATTTGATTTAATCAGATCAAGAAGGGGATTAGTCGATGGAATGGTAGAGATAAAAATAGAACAATAAGTTTGGATTTTTATTGTGCCTCTACCACATTGTCAATATTTAATGATCATTACATATATACATGATTCATCTTTGGGGCCACCGATTTTATGAAGAATTGAAGTGGCTTTACTTTACTTTACTTTACTTTCTTGCTTCCTTCCTCTACCAAATTATCCAATCCCGCCGTCCATCGTACATCTCTGATATCCTTAAATTTAAATCCTCAGTGCATTCCCGCAATACCCGCTCACGGCCTTCAGACTTCTATGTAATTGCCCATTGAACCGCAGCCTTTGGTAGAGCTTTCCTCATCCGTTCCTCTTCCCTATGGAATTCTATTCCTTCCTTCATTCGTTCTAATACCCTTCCAACCTTCAAATCCCGTATCTTCGACCACCTTCGGTCCACCCAATTTCGGAAGAATAACAATTGAAAGTTCAAACAAGGTTTATATATTTTCTGTATTTAATGCCTCAGTATTTCGTTTTATACTTGTAAATATGTATATAAGCAGAAATTGTACCTTTCCATTTATTACTTTGAGTTTAATTGTATTTGATTTTTTGTCAAATCTTATGTTTTATGGTATGACACATAGTTTTATTTTATTTGTTCTATTTTTATTTTATATAGTTGGTTAATTATCGTTGTTCATTTTTATCTTTTCAAATTCACTGTTTTATTATATTTTATGTCGTTTTATAATTTCATTTTTATTTTGTACTTTACTCCAAGGCTTTAAAGCCTAATTTTGACGCCTGTATATTATTCTAAAGGGCCAATCCCAGAATAAATAAAGAATATTATTATATGTCTTCATAATCGTTACCAAACAATTCCAAGTGTTGTCTAAAGTACTATGGTACAAAAAAAAGTTCCATTCCACTTCTTATAGCAGAGTTGAAGTAACGTGATTGTATAGGGAATGCAGACCATTTTTACAATTGGCATCGAGAGGAAATCAGGTTTATCTTGGGATTGCTCATTGATAACAGTAATTCCTCGCATCGATACGAATGCCCAGCTGAAGAGACTCTTGGTCTTCCCATTCACAACTTTCCTCGAATTACTTTTTCTCTTTTCAGGCTATAAGTACCTCCGAGCCCATGTACTCTTACAGTACTGAAAAGACCAAAAGTCGGTCGTCCATTTCGACTGCCTTAATAATTATCCGATGAATGCTGTAAGCTTCCTCTTTAATGAGGAAAAAAAATTTGACTGTATTCAGACCTAATTGGACTTAGCATTTTTGAGCAATGGAGCTCCAATCGATATAATCTGAAATCCAGATTTTTACGAGGTAAAAGAGCTAAACTTTCTATATAACTTTTGCAAAGTTAAATTTTCCTATGTTCTAATGCTATAATCATTTAAATTTCAATGAATAAATATAGTAATAAAAACGTTGGACGTTGGCTCTAATATTTTCTTCACAAATATGTGAACTTCAAACGTTACACACAATTTTATAAATCATGAATGAATTATTTTTTTGGAAGATTAATGGTTGATAAATTGATTGTAGTTTGTTTGTTTGTTTGGTTGTTTAGTGGCGCCAAACTTCATTGGTCATCAACGCCATTTATATTTTATTTAATTTTGCTAATATTCGTTAAATTTTATTTATTTT
>NW_027115162.1:327314-332703 GCF_000696795.3 Halyomorpha halys | reverse complement strand
TAAATGGTGATTCTAGTTATTAATAGTAATACATGCATCAAGTATATAAAGAAAATAGAAATTATAAAAGTAAATAAATAAGAAGGCTTAGCTGTTGATGACAGTCCTGAGCCGAGATGTGGCAAACAATAGGTCTATTGTTTATCGTCAAAGGGAGACCGCGATCCTCACTGTACGAAGTCTAGAAGACAACTGAATTGATTGTAGTATGGAGTACTTTGTATCTCTTTTTTACATATTATCACATTTCGTATAATGCATTATCCTGTATTCCAGGATATATTATGTATTTATTATCTATTATATTTATATTTAATTTTTATGTATTTATATCTATTATCTGCTATAAATATATTACCTATTATTTAATATGTATTTCTCTATCACTATTTTGTATATATTATCATTATACAATAATGTATTCCAGGATCTACAACTCCATTGAGTGATTTATCTGTTAATTTTATTATTACTGAGTTTATTGTGTTATCTTCTTTTTTATGTTTCATATATATATCCTTATTTAATTATTTTACCCTAGACTTAGACTTAGACTGCATATATGTTTTCTAATTTTTGAATTTTTGTTTTTTGACTGCCGTCAAAACAGCCCTGACGAAACCCTGCAACGTGGGGCGAAACGTTGGCTCAATAAAATAGTATAATTCTACTATTTGAGTTTTTTTTTTACCGCACCCGGACCATATTCCATTCATTTTCTAATTTTTGTTTTACAGTTTATATATCAAATTTCCGTTGAGCTTCTAATAATTGTTAAGCTCCCCAATCTAAAACTGTATATATCATCCTTGTACACAACTTCATAAGTATATTGTTATCGTCTTATCATGTCTTAAAATGTTTATATCTTGTTATCATTTATCCCTCATAAGGCTCTGTAGTAGGGTAAAATATCGGTAACTAATTAATAGTTTTTCTGCTATTTTGTACACTTCTTGACAGCCGCCCGGACCATCTTTTTACAATAAAAGAATTCTGCTAAAAGAGTTTCACATGGTAGATATTTTTTAAGTTGCCATTTTGTTTTGTTTTTGCTGGATTTTATAGTTTTAATGTACATGTTTATTGCTGAAATCAGGAGGGAATACCTTTATTTCAGATTTATTACCTGAAAGTTTTAGAGAAAATAATGTGACGCTCAAAAGTGTTATGATAAAGTTTACTGAAACCTTTTCCAAGTCAAATTATGATAATTTTCATTTCAGTTGTTACTTTTTCCAGTACAGTAGAAACTTTATACATATCAAGTATAACCTTTTATAATTAAATTGTGTCTTTTCCAATCTCAATTGAAACATATTAAATTTTAATTAATTGTAACAAAAGCAGACTTGAATTAATTCATACCGATTATATTATGTATATAATTATGTTAATTTCAGTGATGAATTTTCAAATAATTTCGGCATATACACCCGACATTTATGAGATGATCTATATTAAGTGCTAATTTTAACAAGATATAAAATCAATAATACAAATAATTAAGGTCGTTTTTTTATTTGTACATTACATTAATTATAACGTGAAGCTGTTTATAACCATTTATCGATTGAAGACTAAATGAACTCTGCCTATATTTCCGTATAAGAAATTTTTTTATAGAAATAATTTGGACTATTTGTGACTAAAAGTAAAAACTTTAACATCTCAGTAGTTCAATAAATTAAGTAAATGAAGTATGATAAGAAGTAAAAAAATCACGTTGAAGTCATAAAAATGTGACAAATAATAACAATAGAAGAGTACAAATGTAGAAATACCTATTTCTTTGTATCTATTTGTTGTTGATATTAGATAGACAAATATGAGAAATATATCCGAGGTTTCTTGCCAGTGCCCCTTCGTAGTCGAGGAAAAAATGATTTATATTATTGTTTAATGTTTTTGTTCTTGATTTATGTACAAATCATTATAATATTGGTCTTATCATCATATGATAGTTGCGAAAATATAGAATTTTTTTTCGAATTCAATTATTTAACTCATATTCGTCTAAGGTAATTGATCCCAGTATGAACTACGTCAGTTCAATTGGCTTATTATATTATGTTTTGTATATTGCTTTATTTCATACATCAAGTTGTATTTTGAGTAAGTTCAACCAAATTACATGTTGTATATTATATTAATAAATTTAAATATCTTTCAAGCAATTTAAAAATATTCAGTTATCCAACTTCGAAGCTTTATAATTTTATACTCGATTGCATATATTCGCTCGGTTGCCCTCTGTTCTACTTGGCAATAGACTGTGTTTTTCTATATAGTGTTATATAAATTTTTTATTTCTTTTTTTTTTTTTTTAGGCTTGAATTCGAATTGGAGAATATGTTTTAACTGAATATACATTTTATTTATAATTCAGTGAAAAGGACGAAGGGTAGACCGTTCCCTTACGAAGTGGCAAAGTTCCAGGGCGGGTAATGTATTTATATTCCTTAACGCGTAGAATTGCCTAAACAAAGGGCTATATTTCTCCTTTTTATGCTAACAAAGTTATGTCACTTTTAAATAAACCTACTGAATTTGGTTCAAGTCTATGGACCCGATCATGTAACTTTTATCTTTATCATACACGAAAATTCCAAATTTCTATGATAAATATAAAAATCTCAGTTCTTTCCTTCAATACGAATAAGAGATTTTAATCCATTTTATTTAAATATTTAAGAAAAGTTACGAATAATAAACTTATAATACGTGATTTGTGATTTCACATAGAAAATAATTTATCTTGATAAATATTTATCCTGTGTGTTTGAAGGAAACAGAAAGACCGAATTTAAATAGGAATTATTTTCTTTTCTTTATCGTTACCACTGAGAATTCTTGTTAAACTGATTTAATGTTCTAAAAAATGTTTGAGCATAAATATACACATAAATTTCATAACAGTAAATTTGTGAGTTAAAACTCTATAATTATTGGTCTCTATTGAAATTCAGATAATAAATTGACGTGTGACATGATTAATTCTACTTTTTATTTTATTATTATGATTTTAGGAGTATCCAAATGGTGTAAATAAATAATTTATATTCTCATATATAATATTTCATAACGACGCACAGTCGAACACAGCATAGTGGAAAAAATTCGATTTTCGAAAGAACTGATTTCGATAATCAAGTTTGTGATTCTCACACTATATTAGCTACAGGATCTACGAACAGCATGATTTTTTCCCCTATTTCAAGGGTATTCCCATTCATTTAGGCCCATTTTCAGAATAATTGAAGTTTGACCAAATTAAACACAACTCTAAATGAGTGATATATAATTGTAATAGAGGGTCTACGATGGTCAACTAAGCCACACATCAGTTAATCTGAAAAAAAAAATAGTGCTTTACAACATTATAAGTTACGAATTTTAAATAAGCATTGTAAATAGCTAAGATTACAAAACAAGCTCCGGCTTCCTCCGAAATGTGGAAGGTCTCTTTTCAAACTAGACGTGTTAAAGTAAAGATTAGAACAAAAATTATCTACCTACCCGATCATAACACCGCAAAGAAAGCAATGAATAAGAATACACCTTTGTTTATTGCACTATAATTATTTGGGAAGTGGGGAAGGTTCGGGTTTCGCTCAACCGAAGACAAAACGTGGAGTATGTAAATAGTGAAGTGAAATTCACTATGTTACTCTCTTGATTTAGAATAAAAAATAGTGGTATTTAAGAATTAATAATTGTGGTAATTAAGAACTAAACTTGATTATAGTGAAAATAATTTTATTGGAAGTCGACATAAAAGAAAATTATTTGGGTTTTCTAGAATTGACATAATTTCAATTAACATGCGCAGAATTATTAATTGACAAGAGTAAAGTTACATAAAGTAAACGTTACTTATCTTTAGAAAAAACACAATATTAAACCATTTTTATTATTAGTGAATACGAAAAAATAAATAAATGCGGTCGTTGCTTGTTTTGATTAAGACGAACTGCGCGCTCACAAACATAATTGATTAAAACCTTTTCTATTTAATTCAACCACTATAAGAAACTCTAATCGACTGGATCGCTACCTTACTCGAAATCATAAATAGCAATGCAAAGATTGACCCAGAAAAATTCCGGCTCTTCTCTAAAGAAACAGCTGAGATGGCCATCAAGAAGTATTCATAGTACTACATGCCATCCAAGGTGTATAATATATTGTTGCATGGTGCTGAAATATTGCAGAAGTCGATTCTCCCAATATTGTCGGAAGAGGTACAGAAAAGTAGAAATAAGGATTACAAGACTTTCAGGATCAGAAACTCGCGGAAAATGTCTCGTATATCTACCCGAGACGTGTTCCACAAGCTACTAGAGACTTCGGATCCTTTTATCATGAACAAGAGACCCAAACCAAAGAAAAAGCAACTAAAACTCACTGATGTAGCCAAGGAACTGTTAATCTAATTTTCTTGAATTTGAAATCGTAAGTGTCTTATCAATTTGACTAACCTTTGATTTTGAATCTCTAGTTTTATTATTTACAAAATTCTCCAGTTTTTTGCCTCCTTGAATTTTTAATTGTAAACATTATTTAATTTAAATATACACTCAAAATCTCCTTGCAACTTGTTTTGATGAGTACAACCTATTCCGAAAATTTCAGAATTTTTTATCATCCAATAAGCTTTTATTTCCACAATAGTTCTTTAATTTTCTTCAAAATTTCAATAAATCAGTTGAACTTGACGTATTTTTTGTTCTAAGTCGCATGAGTCGCAAGATTTTGGCTATTCGGCCCCATTACGAACAAGGTACAAATGATACTTCATTTGTTTGGCTATATTTAAAAATACATTTTTATGCCTGATAACAAATACTCTTTAAGTATGTATGAAAATATTTTGGGATGCTAATCTAAAATTATACCAGCAGGGATTATTAGGTATAATTTCAATTCTAGTAGTCATCCGACATAGATGTAAAAATAAAAAAAAAATGTATAATTTTTTCACTGACCTTTTATGAAAAAAAATATTATAGATATGTTGCAAATAGCCCCTTTACTACCAGATCAGGATAACTGTGAATCGTAAGTGGTGAATTGTAAGTAACACAAAGTAAGTCCCATAAAACTTTGAGATGTTTCATGCGCAATGTGTTCAAGACTAGATTGACAACCTCTTAAAATCAGCAATATCTAGAATTTGGGGGTTAGACTTTGTAATGCACAGCCGTATTGTTCTAATTTTGGGATCAGATCCTCGAACATTCTCCAATGCTTGTCACACATAATTTTAGAATTTTAAATGAAATAGGAGGAATATTTTTTAACTAATTCTAAAGTTATGTTTTTTTTTGTTTTTTTAAATAGTTTATTTATTGATATTTACAACTGTATACATATATACACATCAAGT
>NW_027115162.1:304369-326339 GCF_000696795.3 Halyomorpha halys | reverse complement strand
ACATCAACCACACGATGGCATTGCTGGATAGTGGAGTAAAGTTATGTTATATCGCAAAAAAGGTTTTTCAGATAAAGCTTTCGTTAACTTTAAAAGAAAGCCTTGAACTAAAATAAACCAGAATAACCTTGTTGTAAATTAATGTAGCTACAACATTAACTCACCTACAGATCCTTACATAAATTATTAATTATGAGATAATCCCGTTTTAATTTGAACCCAAATTTTCGTTTTACATAAAAGGGTAGTATTCTCATTCGTTGAAATGATTTAATGACTTAAAAAAAAAACAAAAACAAAGAATCGTATTATATTTAATTTACTATTATAAATAGCCATCAAAGACATTCATTAACTAAGAACTCTAAACCGACCCATTAAGAAAAATGGCAAGTAGGGTTTATATTTCAACAGAATTATCTCATTTAATATTTCATGTGGGGCTCTGTACTTATGAGATTAATTTTAATAGCTAATTAACCTATAGGAGTGTTCATTATGGAGGTGTTTTGATAAAAGGCTTTCTTTTCAATAGAAGAATTTAGTCTTTTTCGAACTACTGAGTGCTTTTCTATTTCTTTTTTTTCAGTTTTCTAACTTGCAGACCATGAAAATATTCAAATCTTATTATAAGGCTATAAAAATACTTCTTATGTTTTTGTTTTATCTGGGCATACGGAGTTGAGTTTTGGGCTCTACTAAACCATTGTATTCCTCCCGAATCCAACCCTTACAGTCCAAAATCCTTAATGCTTCTTACTTTGTCACAAATAAAGTCATCCATCCGGACCTCAGTGTTCCACATGTTGCCAATATGGCATGAACCAGGTAATCCTTCCATGATAAACTTGGGTTCTCCTTCATTACTTAATAATCCTTCTAGGTGTCTGAAAAGAAGATGGCCTCGAGAAATGATATTGGAGTTCTATCAATGGGTAGATCCTTCACATGTTTAGATCATGTCATTTAATCACTTACAGCAAATTTATTTGTTGTATATATTTTTATACAGTCGGAAATAACAATAAATAAATTATATAAAAAAAAAGTTTTCGTTTTATAAAAATCAAAATAAAATGTTATTTGACAAAACATTGTGGATACAATATATCCATAATGTTTTGTCAAATATTATATGAGCACTCCTTACATTATTAAGTTAAAAATAATTAGAATGGCATTTTGACTTTGATATTTTGAAACATTATACGCGAATACCTCTAACACATAAGAATGTTTACTTGATGAAGGTTGATATTAAAAAAAAATTTGAAAATTTCTCTAAAAGCTATTTTTAAGAATTTTTCCCCATTGCCAAACAACTTGTACTTCATTAAGATTCCGAGGGACTCCACCCGAAATTCGCTGTAAAGCGAAGAATGCAAAAAAAAAAAAGAAGAAGAAGTTGCTTTAGAGGAAAGTTTTGTTTTAATTAGATGTGATTAAGAAAGTAATTGAAGATCTGTGTTCGTTCTATAGTCGAGGAAAAAGTCTAATTGAGCTTAAAAAATAATGATAAATAGATGTTGGCTGCCAATGAAACGTAAATGTTATTTATCCATTTAAATGAAAATGACATTTGAAGAAAAAAAGATATTTTATGGAATATATGTGTAGATGAAGCATGGGCCTGAAAGGATATAAGTTTAAAATCGATAATAAACTTTCTAATATTGAGGGCAAAGCTCAAAGATATTGTAAATGTTAATCAGGTCATTACAACACTAAGTGCTAGAAAATATTTAATACAGTTCTATACTACATATGTTTTAAGGTATGCAAACAATTACGAATAAATTAAATAATATTTTTATTATGTAATAAAACATTTTTTCGAGTTATTAAAGAGATGGTAATATGGCTCAGATAACTCATTCATACCTTATTTACCGAGGTATAAATTAAATGTTAATAAAATAAAGAATAGAAAAAAAAATAAACCTAAAGTATAATAACATCTGAAACACTGGATTCGTTTAATAAAAATATTTTCAAATATTATTATTATTTTTTACTGTAAATTATATATAAAATTATTATATATAGGTTTAGTTGGTATTTTTTTCTCCTTAGATTACTTTCTCTGTGATTTTTTTAAGTTTATGTGATATACATGTTTTTTTTTTTGAAAACATTTTCTAATCAGCTCGCAGTATCAGTACAATGTAGTAGTGAAATTATTACTTGTTATATTTAATTTACCAGCGTTAATATATGGATAATGATATAGAAATTAATATTATGTCAAGCGGATGTTGGTAACAAGGATTATATTAATTTGTGTATTATATTATAAGTATTTGTGTGCTCTTTTGTATACTTTGTAATATTATTTAATTTGCCAATAATTCTTTTTTCTACGTTTGAAATTTCTGAGATTATCATAGCCTAATTCATCCTGGTCTATTACTTTTTCTGTCTTCTATCTGAATTTCGATTTTACTTCGAGAAAAGAGTTGTGGGGCGTTGGCATAGAGAAGTCCTAATATATAGCCTCATTTGTCAGCCTTCGTTCTTGACATTCTTCTTTTTAAGTAGTTTCAGAACTCAAATAAAACTGGAACATTTTAAGGAAATAAAGCTTGCATACTAAAAACTAAAAAAAATTTCAATTGTTTTTTTAATGTTCAAAATAATGACTTTGAAACATTGTAGGTGAATTTAATCAAATCATATAAGATCAGAACCGAATATGTTGATAAAAGTAAAAATGCTGGAACTCTCCTCGTAGGTAAGCAATTTTACCCTCTATTCTTCATTGATATCATTCATCATCCTTTATACACTCTTTTATTTAATAACTAAAAATGGTTCAAAATATTAATTAGGTCAAAAATTAAAATTAAAACCAATGCAGGTAGATAAATTATTTTTAGCCGCTCTTGAAACAATTATGATACAACAACAAACATAAACAAAACTCAACTCCAAAAGTAAGATAAGAAACATTCTGAATATTTTAGGTTAGCTCTTAGCTAAATCCACTAGCACGGAAGCCAAAAAGGCCTGCCGTATCAGTCTTGGGGATGAATAGAAGCCAATCACTGAATACCTTCTATTTCAGTTAAGATTAGAATGGCGGACATTCGTACTAACTTTAATTAAAACCTTCCTTAGGTGGGCGTTGCCTTTTTTGCTTCACTTTTACTTTGAAGGATAGAAATGCTATGCCACCCCTCTAGACGAGATAAACCGGCTAAGTGGAAGAGAACTAGTTTCTATAGCAACGGACAGAACGGTTCAGTTATATTAATGCTCATCATAAGAGTCGATCTGATCTGATGAATATTAATGTTATTTAATTTATAATGTTATTTAAGCCTTAGTTTTGTATAAGGCTTATTTTTCTATAGAGCCAATACTTTTTAAGTGTCTAAGGAAAAACTGCATATTTTTTGTTTCCAGGAACTAGCATATTAAATATGACGAGGGACAACAATAGCAACAATCCAGTTTCATTCGTAAAAACATTAGACTTGTCCGAACCTCTGTTGAATGGACTATATTAATATAGTATAATTAATGACCAACAAGTTAAAAAAATCTAATTATGATGAATAATGAGACACAATAAAAAAAGTAAAAATCCTACAATTTTTATAGTTGTTATAATTAATGTAATAAATATTCTACAAATTGCCATAGTAGCACGAGGTATCGGGAGGAGATTCCATCCGTCCACTTACCAAATTTTATTATAAGCCAAATATTATTTTTAAAAGAACATTTATTTGTCTGAATAAGGTAGATTCAATATTAAAACAGATTAGGTTCCACATAAGTTCACCCAATCCTTTATATTAGTCCTTTTCCTGTTAATTAAATAAAAGTGAACAATGTGTTTGTAAACAGAGTACCATTAACATCTATAATTAACAGCATTACTCAAGGCTGTACCGCCCCAACCCCGTTGGTTCACTGGAGACCCCTCTAAATCCCAATTTAAGGATTACCTTTATTTTTCCTTCACTAGCTAACCTAATTCCTTCTTGTTTTTCCCCCCTTGGTTGCTTTGTTTATTTAAATGTAAATATTTACAACGTTAAAAATTAAATTTTATAATTACTTTGTAGAGAGAATAATTTAAAAAAAAAACGCAGAAACCTTAATGTAGAATTAATATTTCTTATATTATTTTCTTCTAAAATATTTCAAGTTAATATTTTCTTTTTTCTTAAATAATTGAATAAAGTTGATTTCTCTTTGCTTTAAATGTTTTATTGATGGTTATCGCCGAATTTGAAAATCGGATATGGGTTTTCAAAATATTTCAATAAATTGGCTGGAGAAGATATTGACGTTGCTCACGGCTTTGTTAGTTAAACTACTTTCGGCTTTACTAGCGCCTATATTCTAAAAGGACACGTTTGATATAGTCCACATTTGGAAGGAATTTGGGGATAAGTTTGGAAATGGTATAATACTGATTTTTCAAATTTCATTATCTACTTTTACTTCACCATACGCAAACGTATTTTTCCATACACGACTTCATGTCATACATGACAAATAAAATGTATTATAAAATAAAAATAATAAAATTTATTTTCAAGTTATTTTTAAAGATTAACAATGAAGCAGTAATGACTTAATTGCAGCTTCTTAATTTTGGTAAGGAAAGTCGAGGTAAGTACAAATCTGAGGGTATGTGGATAAATGTTTTTTTTTTCTTTAATATGTCTTATTAGCAAAACCACTGTATATAACAATTTTAAGTAGAAAGGATGAATTTCTTTAAGTTAGCTTAGATGAGATAGTTGCTCTCCGAAAAATCTATTTTTAGAAAAATTCACGTTTATGTACCTGGCCTTTGATATGGACTTACCCAGAGTTACCTTACCTTGGCTAATTAAAAAGTTTGATAAAAAAGAAGAAACGATATACTAAAAAGCATATAAAAACATCCAGGTTCATCTCGAGTCCTGTTTGGTAAGTGCTCCAACAGGTTCAACGAAGTGGAAGGATAACGAATAAATTGAGATGACGTGCTAAGGAGGTGCGATTAAAAGTTGTCGCAAAGTTTGCAAGTTGGTCTCCTCTTGTTAGGATCCGATTGAAACGAAACGTATTGAGACACATTTTTTCCCCTGCCTCCCCTCTCGCCGACTCAGCTCTAAATAAACTTTTCATAACTTCCCTTCTACCTCATTCCGGCTTTGTAGCGGGCCCCGTTGATGTTCCCTCTCCAAACTTGATTTATTTACAGGGCAACTCCCACCTGAATAGAAAGAGTGCTATGATGTACCGTCCACTGTAAAACTTTACTTTTCTCCATTCTCATGTATGGACGGTAAGGAACGTTGAATTTTCAGTTTTCTCCATCGCTATCTCTATTGTTGTGGATCGACAAAGGAGCTGAAACATCCTTCTTATTAAAGGTCGTAAAATAATATCTTAACCTGATAATACATAGTCGCTTCAAAAGAATGGATGATAAAAAAGTAGATGAAACTGACTTTAAGGTTAGTGTTCAAATAACCGTTAATTGCTCAGAAAACGTATTTTGAAGCGGTTCTTACAGTTTCTTTGTATTTTCGATGTAACATTCAATGAAGAATTAGTTTCTATGGTTCTAGCTTCTTTAGACTATAAAGAATGGTGTTCTTTAGAATATAGTGATGATGAAATCCCCTGCAGAACAAAAAAAACATTGAATTTGGATAGTTATTAGCGATGGTTCACCCTATTGCACCAACCTTTTAAAAAACTGGTAGTTAATTGGCCACATAGATTTTTATTGGCCCAATATTAATAATGAGAGATGGTAAAAGATTTTATGTTAAAATTTTATAGAAACCTGTTATTTTAGTGTAACGAAAAAACCAATATTATATAAAGACCACAACCCGGCCATTAATCCAATAAGTGACAGAGACACAGTTTTTAGTTTTTAGTGTTTGAGTGAAAAAAACAAAATTGAAGTGCGCCCCAGCACCTCATATATTTTTAAAATTAATTATATTTCCACTTCTACTTCCTTAGAATGAAGCACTTTTCCAGTAAAAGGACAAATTTCAAAAATTGTATATAATGTATATATATTTATATTTATTAATACTATTCAAATAAAGGGGTTTTGACAAAAAAAAAATTTATTTGCCGATTTTTATTATATATTATTACCATATATTTTTATTATATATTATCATAATTTAGTTTTAATATTATTGTTATTTACCGTTGCTAACTAAATAGATACAATAAATAATCAATCATTAATCCAATGCGTGAATACAAATAGAAATACGTTTAATATTAACTAAATATAATTAATTTATATCAATTTTTTTATTGCGTTCTATCTACGTTAAGTTTCATCTAGTGATATTTTTGTGAACATAAATAATAAAATACTTTCTATTAATATCTTAAACAGTTCTGGAAATAAAATTAATGCAAAAATAAAAAAAAAAAATAATAGAAATTAACTTATATTGAACTTAGGAGGTTTGTAGTAATACAAGTTTTAATTTTTCTTCTAAAGATAGCTGCTTTACTTTTGTGGTAACTTATAATATGTTCAAGTAAAATCAAAATAGTTTCTTGACTTAGGAATTGAAATTCTTACTGAATATATATATATATATATATATATATATATATATATATTCAGTAAGTAAACATTCAGTATATATATATAACAGTAAGTAAACTATGTAGGTGAGCGCAGAGCACGTAAATCTATTTACCAAAATAAATGATTAAAACCTGTTTTATAATCTTTGTAATTTAAATTACATTAGAAAACGAATTATACCTTCTCCATGATCCTTGGATAGCCAAGTTAATCGGTAGGCAAAATTATTTATAATCCCTTTTTCCGGGTTTAGGATGCTCAAGCTATCAATAACTGTTTCTCCATAAACACGAAATTTGGCTTGAATAATATTGACCATTGGATATACATGGAGCTCCCAATATATCTGTACCAATTAACATTAGCATATATTACATTTGAAAATACAGATTAATTAAAGCAACAAACAAACTTACTTTTATTAATCAATGAAAAATTAAACATGAATGGTGAATCACATATTATTGATATTTATGTATCAAGTCATTACTATAAATGGTGCAAATAAATAATAAAGATAGATGACCTTAGGCAATTTTATTTCTTTTTACATTTTAGTCTTCAATTAGCTTGATCTGTCATCTGAATTTTTAATAATGACATAATAAACTTCCTACTAGTCTTTCGTACAATAAATAATATAAAATCTCGTGAGATGAGCGAATTTGACTGAAGTATCTCCTAAATATATATAGATAAAAAAAACCTGGATCTCATTTTCAGTTGACTATACTAGTTCCTGGGTATTAATATATTTTAAATATTATTGCTATTTTAAAATATATTGCTATATATAATTTAAATTCTTGTTTGAGAAGTATTTATTTATCAATTTTGATAAAAAATATTCATTAAGTCTCAACTTGTTTATTTTCTTATTATTCCATTCCTACGTTTCATTTCTTCCGTTCATTCTCAAGGATAACTTATTCTAAATATTACAACTACAATGTTGTCAAAACATTGCAGGCTATTCTGCCTTTATCAGATTATATTTTAGTTTATTGTCAATAAAGAGAAGAAAATTAATTAGATAAGAAATACGTTCATAATTTAAAATATAATCTGACAAAGGCAGAATAGTCTGCAATGTTTTGACAACATTATAGTTGTAATATTTAGAATAAGTTATCCTTGTGAATGACCGGAATGGCCGACACGTAGGAGTGGGATAATAAGAAAATAAATAAGTTGAGACTTAATGGATATTTTTTATTATTATTGACATACTTTAAGGTATTTAAATGGTAAAGCCATCACATTAAATATCAAATGGTACAACATATTGGTGCGAACAAACAATGTTCACTGTATCCAAAGGAACATAATTCATGTGAACAGTAATCAATATTTATTACTGGAAAAATACTTTTTTTTTCTAATATTTTTAACAATGAAACAATAATTTTACCAACTTATGATATGAACTTACTATAATGAAAATCAATGTAACAAATTGTTTAGATATTTATAACATAATAAGTTTTCATATCTGAAAGTTTGTAAATTTATGAAATATAGTAATAAGGAACACAATGTGTTAAACATAAATAATTGTGATCGATTATTTAGTTGTTTACTTTTTCTTTTTTATCTATAATGCTAAAACTCAATTGTAAAACATTTAAACTAAAAAGTTTTTAATAAATCCAATAACTATATTGAACTCTACTTCAGACTGATTTTTCTACGTTTTCTGGCTCCTATTTTATATAAAAAGATTTTAATGCATGTTGGGATTTCGTTATCAAAAAATCCGACCATTTCTCCTCTCTGATTCTAAAACATTCCACGTTGCAGTGATTTGCTGCGGTTTTTCCAGCGAAGTAGAGAATTAGTAAAAGTGAAGCTGCGGTGGAAAGGAGGCCTGGTGGTAAGATATAGGGTTGTTAGTAGTGCCCCCTGAAAAAGGCCGTTGGCAGAAGTGGAATATTGGCAGTGTAGGCGCCAGAAATCAAACCGAGCCCTAAAGGAAACTGCCGCGAAGGTAACAATTCCTTGAAACGATCCTATCCCGGTTTGGATTTAGAAGGCCCCGGCTGCTATGTATCGATCTCAACGCATTTTCGTCGAAATGGCATCGCTCGCTGGATAGAGATAGGTGGAATATTTGTGTATGTGATACGGATGACAAAGTTGGAAATTTCGTTGAATGAGGCGTATATCGACCGATAAACATTCTAACTGACAAAATGAAAACTTTAACAATGTTTAAATGTTTGTTTATTACAATGTTTCACTATAAACATATCATTACTTAATACTAACATTAATAATAATAACAGTTTTATTTACATTTTTTACAGAGCTAAAAAGCCTTGCCTATGAGAGGTAAGAGACCGGTTTATAAACGTGAAGAATTTACAAAAATTAACTCAACTATATTGATTAAATTTTTACATTAATTTAGAATTAATAATTTTCAAGACATAATAATAATAATAAAGGCTTAACCAACCCGAAGGTTCGATGCCGATACCACCAAACGCTCTCTGCATACATCCTTCCAGTGATGCCCCTCCGAAGCCAATTCCACTAAATCTGTTTTAACACAATCCTCCCATCTACGTTTCAGTCTACCCCTCGGACGTTTACCCGTCGGTTCAGTGATTATTACAATAGGGATTCGCTCGTTACTAAGCCCTACAACCTTAATTTTCAAGATATAATTAAATAAAATATTTTCTATTTTGTATGTGAACAGTTTAATTTAAATAATAGCTTACAACACGTTCTTTATTAGTTTACCCCTAGATTCCTATTCTTAGCCACAGTAGCCTAACAGTCTCCAAAGTTTTGCGTAGAGATCTCATTCATCATCTTGTAATTGGTCTTCCTTTCCATCTCTCGTGTTCCCATGGTGGCCTGTCCACCTCCATTTCAGTTGATGTGCTTCGTTTGGAAGACTTTAACTCACATTAATTGTAGACTGTACTTTTCTGTTGCTGATACAGTTTTTTCTTTTGATATCCATCATACTACTTGAAAATTGAAGTTGTGTTCTCATTTATCCGACCATGTCTGAAAACCATATAAAACTGCCGAATATACACATTAATCCTGGAGGTAGTTGACTTTCAAAAATGTGTCTCATGCTCTAGTATTTTTTCATTTCATGTTAATACTTCCATGTTCTTCATTTAATACTATATATACTTTTAAAAATACATGTTTCTAAAAGAATGTTTATCAAAATCTATTAAATCTGCTCTCAAAATCCGGAGAAGCTAAAAGTTTCAAGTAACAATAAATGTCAGATACCATGTTTTACGACCTATACGTCGAATTTTCTAATATTGCGATCTCAATATTTATTCGGCAGGTTAACTTTTAATGAAGTTTAATATTATATATTTAAAAAACAGATACAATTTTTTTATGTTATTATGACTTTTCATGAATTGAATGTATTATTATAAAGAAATTGTGCAGAATATATAAGAGTACCCTTCATGAACATTGATATTAAAATGAATTTAATCTCTTTCTTTTCCATCTATCTATTGTATCTCTCTTTTTATGATCACCTCAATATCTGCGACACAATGTAATAATACTATTTATAACTTGAGATTAAGGAAAAATGTCGATACCTGTTTAGGAATTTCTATTGTTGTCTCTTGAAAAATCGATGCCTTTGCCTAATTATTTCAACTTGATATATTGTTGTATACATATAAAAAATCTGAGTATAGTAAACCAATATTTTTTGTTTCCGAAAATAAAAAAATTCAAGGACAGCGGTTTCAAAATAAAAAGAAATGTCACTTTTGATACTTCGTTTGTTAAATCCATGAAATTATTATTTGTTGTTAATAATACCTAATAAATATTTTCTTTTACCAATTTTTTGAAAATTTTTTATTTGTTATTTTAGTTTTTAATGAAAGTGTTGTTAATAAGTTAGTTAGATTTTGGTTATTATTAATTCAATTTTGCTTCTATTTTTGAAACCTTTTCTGATTGCTTTCCTCTAGATGTTAGAAATCATTATTTTTAATAATACAAAAATGTTAATACTTTAACGAGCATTAATCACTTAATTCAATATTAATTTCCTTCCTTCCCTTTTTTATTTTATTTCTTGTTTGTTCGGCTACTTAATTATTTTTTGTATCTAATCCCTTGCACTACCTTTTTTTGTGATATAAATATTATTAATTCAAGAAGATATTAATATTTAATTGATGCTATTAGCGCTGTTATAAATCTAAGAGTTGTTAATTTATATAATCCAATCCTTCAATTCAAATTAAACATGCTTTTCTTTTCAAAGTTTATACATATCGAGGTCCGATAAAACGAAATATTGATTATTTTTTACTGATTTGTGGAATTATTTTACTATTTCTATTTATTTTAAAACTAATATATATATTTTTTGAAAATATTTATATCCCCATTTACAACACTCTTGTTTAAAACCAGTCTCTACTGACAGTGAAATTAATCCATCTCTAACTGACGCTTTGTTCATGAACTATTGCCAGATGCAAGTAATGTGGTCGCAGTTCTGGAATGATTTATTTTTTATTTAAAAGTTTTTTTAAGCTTTTTTAATGAATGCTACAATCTGCCACTATCTTTGACAATGATTACTAATAATATTTATAATAGTAGTAATGTGCACTTTTATGCCTAAGTCATACATAAAGAAAATTATTGTTAAATTTTATTGAATATATATGTTTTAAATTTTATATTATTTGTTTAATTATTTACTATATCGATTCAATAAATTATTAATATTTTATTTAATTTTATAGTTTACATTTATTATAGATTTAATTATATTGTAGTTTGACATTTTATTTGCATTTTCTTTATTTTATTTTTATATATTAATGTTTCATAAACTAATAATTAATAATAGCAATATAATGTGCCAGAAATGACATTAAAACTAATATTATTGATTCTCAATTACTAAAACTATTTACAAATCAAGGTTATTTGGTAAAAGCCATTAACATGTTACACTAAAATAGCAATATTTTGTACTCATATTACACCACTAAGTTTTTATAATTTGAAACCCCTAAAAGGAAATAATGCAACTATCTCGTATCATCTATCGTTCGTGGTTTACAATAATCCCAATATAATTTTTCATTCTTTACAAATATTATTAATATCAAATTTATATATAAACAATTATTTTGAAGGTAACTGCATACCATAGACGGAGGTCAAAAAGAACAAAAGTAGTTTTCAACTTTATGTTAATTTCCTACGTTTCAACCTACAATATAGGTCTTCATCTTCATTTGCATCGTCTTCCAAGAATTTCAATAATTCTTGCTATAATTTTAAATAGCAATAAGCTATCCATGATAGCTTAATTTTTTATTTAGATTAAATACGATATTATTCATGGGAAAATAAAAACCTAATATTATATAAGTTTTTAAAATTATTGAGAAGATGATAGATTATAGATTAGTAAAATATAAAATAATTAAGAATAGTCAATATTAAATACTAAGATGGTCAGGGGTGTGGTCAAAAGAGAACAGAAATAGTTAACAACCGTTTATTTGCCGACGTTTCGCTCCACTTTGTAGACCTTCATCGAGGCTGTTCAAATTGAGAGCTTTCGAGACTTACAGTCTTGTACTGTAACTTAAACAGTTATCTGTTCTCTTTTGACCGCACCCCTGACCATCTTAGTATTTAATATTGACTATTATTAATTATTTTATACTTTACTAATCTACATAAAGGAAAAATAAAAGCAAAATATTAACTGGAACCTAAATTAATATTTTTTTCTATTCTATAAAAAATGATTGTTTTTACGAACAATTAATAATGTAAATAATCATGAATTAATCTTCGTTTAACATCTTCGTTAATAAATCTATGTACTAAGGCATTGTTATCCGTTGATATCCCATCCCATTTTCCTGTATTGTTACGAGAAAAGATGTTAAATAACATGACTAATTTCTTAATTTAATTCGAATTCTTCTGTTCATCTTTAGTCTTCACCTCAAAAGTTGAAAACTTTTTTTTTTGGTTTGTTTTTTAACGCAGGCACCCTCTTTAAATTCACAAGCGTTCAATCATCCATGGTTAATAAAAATTGTTTGCGTAAGTATGGATTGAATTTCAATTGAAATGTTTTCGTTGGAATCCTATTTCTTTTTTTTTTGGCGTGATTGGAGTACTTTCAAATCCCTGAAATATTCTAACTCAGAACGGCCCCTTTCGATAATGACAATCTTGAGCTGACTATTGAATGCTTCCGTTTTGCGCATGGGATAATGTTTAAACAAATTGAATCTTCCCATACAATTTCTTAATAGTAGATATTCAGAAATTAATATGTTTTCCATAAAATGTCCCCTTTCCACTCCCACCCTAAGTGATTTGAAACATTCCTCACAAGAGGAGTTTATATTTTTTATAAAAACAGAAAGAACCGGTAGATAAACGAATTAACCGGTCGAGAGGGCGGGCAATATTGGTTTCTATTTCGAACAAAAACATAAGTTTTAGCCAGGAGGTGAACAATGGAGGGGCAGCTGGATGTGATTGCCCTGTTAACCGTCCCACTGTTTTCTCTAAAAGCAATAAAGCCCAATCCACAAGCCTTAGCCCGTCTAGCACCAATATACTCTTTATTCAATAAGGTAATTTTTTTTCCTGTTCTTGTAGGAATGCACCTCCTTATGCTCTTAGAAGATAATTTTTAACATTTTGTTTGTATTTGCAAATAATTTTAGATGAACATTTTTTGTTTACATTATCCTTATTTTTTGGTTTGTAAAAAGTCTAACCTGGGTTAGTTAATTTTGATAATCGCTAAAAAAAAAAGAGAGAGTTAGAATCAAAAATAACTTCTAACTATAAGTATTGTGCGAATGAAATGTTCGTTCATGTTAGCCGAAATGTAGAACACTCTGTTTTTAAATTAAAATTGGTGAAACAATTTTGCTTTTTAAATTTAACTAAACCTTTAAAGTAAATCATAACCTAGCCTACTCATCTCTCTTTTCTCAGTCCGCCGGTGTTCCTCAAGGTAGTATCTTAGGTCCCATTCTTTATACGGTTTATACAGCTGACATCTCAACCCACCCTAACACAGTCCTAACAACATACGCTGATGACACATGTATACTTTCTGTAAACGACCCAACTAATGCATCACAAACACTACAGCCACACATAAAATCTATAGAAGAATGGTGTAAAAACTGGAAAATCAAAATAAATCCTGACAAATCCCACCAGATCACCTTTACTCTCCGTCGTAAGCCTCTGCCCTCGTTACGTTACAAATAAACTCATTCACAAAGACCTTAACATCCCATTCGTTGCAGATTTGACCCAAAACAGAAATGCGTATTTTCATTCCAAACTCCTTAACCATCCTAACCCATTAATTCTTAATCTTTCATTCTTATCAATCCCTGATAATCCTCCGAGGCGTCTGAAAAGAAGATGGCCACGGGACCTTCTAATTTAAATTAATGTTTGAAGTACCACCAATGGGTGGTTCCTTCCCAAGATTTTCAAGTGTATATGAAACATACTACATATTTACCTATTGTATTATTTTTACAGTTGTAAATTACATTAATTAAATAATTAAAAAAAAAATTAACAAATTTACGTTAACCCTTAATACATTTCAAATATTAATCTTAATTATCATTACACAGCGATAACTATCCGTAAACGTCGCATAAATATAGTTACCTGAATCCTAAAATCCTCAAGAATGTATATCATTAAGTCAAGAAAAAAAAAAAAATCTTTATTTTACGTAGTTAGAAAAAGTGATTATAATCTTATTTAGGTAACTCTATCTCTCCGATAAATATATTTTAAACTAAAGAAGAATATATTATCTGGAATAATTCTATTTTAAGGAGAGCTTAATCGTAGAAAACAATGTAACAGTGTACTCCGCTTGGCTAAGGAATGTTCCTTATGCAAATGAAGAAAAACATAAGTTGTGAGAAGATGTTCATTTAAAGATTTTAAACTGTTTAAAATTCAGCCCCTCCCTCTTATTCCTCCTCTAGTAACCCCTTCCAGCATTAACGAGCGGAATATATTTAATTTGGCCTTTGCTTTGTTTTTATATAACTCTCAGTTGCAGAGTTTTAATTTATATGCTAAAATCTTCAGGAGCGTTTTGCTGATCAGCGTTAATAAATTATTGAAATTGGAAATAGCTATTATATGATTTTCGTTTTATTTTTCATTAAATACTATGAAGGCCTTTAAGTTAGTAGTCTCTCTTTCCGTTTCTTTGTTATAATTTTAATATTAACAGCTTGGTTTTCTAAAATCTAAAAAAAGCTAAAAAATATCAAATTGATTTATTTTCTAGACATTGCTGAGCTCTAGAAAATTTTTCAATTTTTAGCATAGTTGATAAACGTTCAACACATTTTATGTTATGTCTATATCTCGAAGGCTGAAAACCGATCTGAACTAAATACTTAAATTAATTTATAAAACCAGGTAATTAAAAAATAACGTACTATTCATCTCATTCTTTTACCACACTATTTGTTCCAATAATTAATTATGTTAACAATTAGTTGATTAATTAATTAAACAAAATATATCTTGATTTTTGTATTTTAACACTTAAATTTTGATTCTATACATCGAACAAAGCCAAAACTTTCATTTGTTATCTTTTATAAAAGCCAGAATGATATTAGAGATTTCAAGCAAAATTAGCCAATTATTTTCGATTGTTACTAAATAACTCTGAAACTAAACACCTGAAACAATAGCTTGGGGTTTCTTTTTGAAAAGATTTACAGTTTGAAACTCAAATGAGTTCATTATGAACAATTATTTTAAGATTCAAACTACTATCTAATTTTGTAAACTTTAACGAAAATATCTGCCCTAAAAGAACTATAATATAAAACGAATTTAATAAGTTCTCATTTCAGCCCAGAAAACTTATTTTAATCCACTGGTTCTTGTAAAAATGATGAATGACCAAAAATATTAACAGGTAGGATTTGAGAGAAAGATTTGAAAAAAAGTTGATGTGGTATGTGCATCACAATTTTCACTTTCTTTGATTTGAAATAAACCCTTGCTAATTTTCAGAACAGAAAATATAGCAGAAAAACAAAAGTATAGCATTTTACAATACATTACCATTTGTTCTTAACCATTCATAAAATGTTTAATTGTTATAAATTAAAAATATTGAAAATACTAAGGATGATTTTATGGAGCCTGTTAATTCAAAGGCTCAAACATAGGCTAAGTGAAATTAAAAGTTATTTATTTATTTGTTTGTTTGTTTTGAAAGGACATTTAACAACCTGGTCAAGGCCCGTTGGTTGTTGGTTTTGGTAAGGCCTAGTTGTTCCACAGAGTCATACCTTTGGTATGGTGTACTGATCCGCACCAGTGGGATTCATTTCCGTGAAATTTGAAATATTATCTAGCTAGCCAATTAAAATTTGTTTGATAATCGTAAAGTTACTTATTTTATAACTATGTTCACAATTATCAATCTGCCAAAACGGAAAATCCCTTGAGCCTGTCAGTTAAAACCCTTGTTAAGAAATACCTTTTATTTATGAGTTTCTTACCATTCTCTATTACATTCTATAACTTTTTTTGTTAAATAATACGTCTATTCTTATCTCCGAAAATATGTTTTCGGCCTGGAAAAAATATGTTTTCCCTTATCTCCTTAAGTTCTTTTTCAAATCCTTTTATAGTTTATATATATATTTTTTAATGAACATTAAGGTTCTGAAATGAGTATTTTTTCAAATTAACAAAATTAAACGTACTTTAGTGGAAGATTTTTTTAAAATCCGTATTTAAGCCCTGCCAGACTATTATTGATAGTCTCAACACTTTTTATGACATCAACTATTATTTCGGCCATCTCGGCTATCTTCAAGGACAATCTTCAAATATAAATTCTCAACTCACATCAAATTTTAAAAATTGTTTTGCAGGCTATTCTACCCAGGTCATTAATTTTAGTCAAACTATTTTTAAAAAATTCATTAGTTTTCAAAACTTTTAATTTTCAATTAATCCACACTATCAATACCATTAAAACAGAGTTAATTTTTTTAAATTTGATGTGAGGTGAGAATTTATATTTGAAGATTGTCCTTGAGGATGGCCGAAACGTTGGACTATTGATGTAATAAAAAGTGTTGAGACTATAAAAGGATACAAATTGATTTATTTAATAAATAATTACCAGTCTGAATAAATTGAAAAAAAATATATATTTGATTATTAAGTTTAATTTTTTTTTTGTTAGCTAGTGTTATTAGGTAACGTTCTTCAAGACTGTTCGAAACTCCTATTATATGAAAGGTCGTTATGTTATAATTTAGATTACAGTTTTGAGCTCGTCTAGAAGTATAACATACGTCCCTCAAATGTGTGAAATAGTCAAATGATGGGTATAAACTGTATCAAAGCTTTTCGATTCGGGTTGATGAAATAAATAATACAAGGGAATTGAATAAATATATTGAGAGGGTGCTAGTGGGTTAAGGCCGGCCTAGAGTGGACAGTGTAAAGTTTCCATGAATTATTCCAGTCCTGATTGCTCCCTGCTACATCCATATGCATGCGTTCTTTTCACTGCGGGGGTATCCATCATGATCACTGATCAAACCAGTCTGCATTACGCCAATTTCAGTACTTTTATATTTTCAACATAAATCGCGCCATAGTTAATCAAAAAATATAGCTCATGAAATTATATAATGCTGAATTAAAAAAAAAAAACTCATTTAAGAGGATTTAGGACTAAAAAATCAAAATTTATAAAATGTATGCATCTTTATTAATATTACAAGGAAATATCTCTAAGGAGTTTCTGCTATTTATTTAAACACAACTTAAATTAATTTAAACATAAGCATAACCAATGAATAATGCACACAAAAGTACAAAATAAAAACATACACACGAAATATAAATGAGTTTAAATATTATATAATGCAATAAAATATACAGGAAAAGATAAAATTAACTCTCTCACGAGGATATCAATGACATAAAAAAAAAAAAAAAATTGAAATCGACCGCAAAGATATAAATAGATAATAAATAAATAAAAAAAAACAACTTTTACACTTTTAAAAAATATTTAAGAGATGTAAAAGTCTGTATCAAACTGAAATTGGTTTACGAATAATGTCTCTAATCTAATTTAGAATTAAGCAGCACTGAAATAGGTATACAAAATACATATTAACTTAAACTATAATAAATTGAATGAGAAGAAAACTTCAATTAAGTAACAATAAAAACATTTAATTTAGATGAACAATATAAATAAGCAAAGGAAGCAAAACATTAAACAGTACTAAACAATATATATTTATACACATGCCATGCAAATCTTTGGCCTTCAGACAACTCTTCACTCTGCTTTTTTTTGGGCTACTGCTTTCCAGTTTCACATCTTTGTTGATTCTGTTTATCCATCTGGTTTTTGGCCTCCTATGTAATCTCTTGCCTGCTATACTGGCATTCATTGTTGTGTAGAGGCGTCCTGATGGATTGCTTCAAGCCAGATGTCCCGCTCATCTTTAACCTCTTGCCTTCATACCATAAGATTTTGACTGACCAGTCACTGCAAGTAGTTCGCTGTTAGTTCTTCTCCTCCATGTGATAAGGCTCTGATCTAAGATACACGCAAAAAAATGTTAAATCGTATTATTATTTAAGATTTATATATAATATTGCATTGATTTTTTTTAATGTAAATTATTTTTTATTATGTCTGATTTATATACTTATATATTAAGGGATCACTTTAAGGATTTCGTTGAAAACAGAAAGGGATATAGAACAGCCTTCCTGAATTGATTCAAGGAATTTAATAGGATGAAGTTGTCCTAAGAATGTTCTGGGTTGGTAAGACGTATTGAATTCACTCTAAATTGTTAAAAATAAAAATATTAAGTGTATCGGTCATCTGCTCAGTGCTGTCAGTTCTTTTTATTTATTTATATATTTTTACCTCTATTATTAATAGGACGTATATTTGTAAAGTATATGAAGTTTATAACAGTAATTATTCTTTAATAAACAAAATATATAGCCAGCCTAAGTACAATATGTCTACTATAAGATCAGAGGTATTGTGCCTTCAGAGAGGCATACTATATTAAACTATAAACTTCGAAAAATTGTGCCGGTTACAACACTCACCTTAACTAAGTTGCAAGTGAGGTAAAGACATAACTGGTAATAATGAATTTTTGGGGCAGGAAGTCGAGGGATTTTACTACCTATCAAATAATATTGAATAGAGCATAATTCGATGATTTGTTTGGTGGGAAGTTTAATTTGTTTTCAAATGACTATTACACAATATACCACAAAATTATTACTTTTTGAGTTAGGCGTTTACGTTTTTTTTTTCTAGGGATTTATGTTATTTATGAACAGTTGAGAGGTTTTAAGTAGACTTTGAGGGAGTATCATCCAAATCGTTAGAGCCGTTTCGGATTAGCTATTATCGTATACAGGTCTATAGATTCGCTTCATAAAATGCTGAAGCATGTATTACTTCATTTTTATGATTAGTGATACAATTTTATGTTGTTATATTCTATGTTTAAAGCTTTTATTACATAATAAATAGATTATACATGTATAATCTAAATAATACAGGTCTTGTGTTAAACTATCAATGTGCCTTAACCATCGTTCGGAATAATCATATTCACCTCCCCAGCGCTCAGAATAATATTCCCGATATGAGAATGGAATTATCGGTTAATTTACACATGGAGGGCAGATTGGAGTAGATATAAAGGATGACTAACTGGCGGAAGGGGTAAGGTTAATGCTAGGATTAAGTTTGAATCAAAGGGTTACACCATCGGCCGCTGGCATTTGACACTGCAAAGCGGATAAATCCCAGTTGAATACCTGCCTCACGCCGAGCGGGTAATGAAGGTTTTTGTCCATCGGAAACAGGGGCCTGAGCCAAATTGAAATGTATCATTAGGGATGATTTAGGGATGTGTGGCCCATCCATTTCCAGTGGGCCATCCACCCCTTCGTATTAACCCTGCTCAGATTAGCTCATTCACACCTCTACTCGCTAAATGTCTCGTTTATGGCCATATTTTTGTTACGATCTTTATAGATGAAATTATCTGGATCGTGGTTATAAGTTCATCGGTGTTTACTTTATAATAAAATCCTTAAGTTAATCACAGGAATGGTTAGGTACAAAAGAAATGGCGACGGAGCAAATTCGTTTTTCGACAAAAAATTTCTCTTGTATTGTGATTGAAAAAGTATTTCAAGGATATCTTCGATGATGCCACGGTTAAAGAAAATCTGTGCTGATCATAAGCCCAACCATCACATTGAAATATTATTATATATTATATTTTTTGAATTTATATAAAATCAATGTTTTTTAAATGGTATTATTATATATAACAAATGATTTTTTTAAACTATATAAGTACATATAATACGATATATTATTTCGTAAATTCATGGAATAAATTAAAATAGGAGGGAGCATTTATGAAATTAGGACCAAAGCAAACGGAAAGTGTTAAACAGAAGTACGCATGCATGAAGAAAATTAATTTTAAGCACTTTATCTTCCTCTAGTCTTGTTTGGAGGCTACTGAACCCCAAACTGACTCAGTCATGAGGTGCTGTCTACCGCTTTTAAGGTCTCTCAGACTTCGTCCGTAAGCTGAGAGTTATTATTTGACATTAGAATTTAGGATGGTTTTTGATTGAACCTTCGCATTGTTATTATTTCCTATAATTAACGCAAATTACGGTCCGTAACTATTCTGAAATATAAATAAAAATGCTTAAAAAATGTTTTTCCAATTTCCTTGACTCCCTCTTCAAAGGCATTCCCAATGCAGTAAAAGAGACCCACCAACCCGTTTTTTTTGTCTAACGTGACCTCAATCCCACGCACTCTTGGGGCTTAGAAAAAAATAAATAAATTCCCGAAAATGATTAAAATCCTCTCCTCAAAATTTAATCTTTTATGTTGCTAATCTTTAAAGATACTTTTTTTTTTTTAAATATTTATTTATTGCTATTTACAACTGTACATTATAATATATTTAGTAAATCTGATCTAAGTTAAATTGGAGTGTTACAGGCGTGTAGAGAAACTACCCATTGGTAGCACTCTAATGACATTTTAGATTACCTGGTCCCGTGACCATCTTCATTTCAGGCGTCGGAGGATTGTCAGGAATTGAAGAGGATGCAAGATTAGAAACTAGGGGGTTTGAGTGGTTAGAGAGTTTATAATGGAAGGAGTGATATCTGGTTCGGGCTAGGTCGGTTATATAGGGAACAGTAAGGTATTTATGTATGACAAAGTAAGGAACATTGAGGATTTTACGAAGGATTTTGGATTGTAAGGATTGAATACGAGAGGAATTCGAAGGTTTAGTGGAGCCCCAAAGCTCAACTCCATATGTCCAGATTGGCCTTATTACAGTCATGTAGATCAGTCTTTTGTAATGTGTTGGAAGTTTAGACCGTTTGTCTAGTAAGTGTTGTAATAGTCGAAATCGATATGCAGTTTCCTGTCTTTTCAGTCTTGTGTGTCTTGGGGTAGAGGATTCCAGGTTAGTCGTTTGTCCAAAAGTAGTCCAAGGTAGCGGATCTGTTCGACAAGGGTAAGAGTAACATCATTAAATGAAACTGTAGGGAAGTCAGTAGGTTTACGACGAAGGGTAAAGGTGATTTGATGGGATTTGTTGGAATTTATCTTAATCCTCCAATTACGACACCAATCTTCGAGGGCTGTGATGTGGGATTGGAGATTTTGGGGTACAATTAAAGGGTTATTATTAACAGCGAACACACATGTGTCATCGGCATACGTGGTAAGGATAGTGTTAGGATTGGTTTGAATGTCAGCTGTATAGACGGTGTAGAGGATGGAACCAAGGATACTACCTTGAGGAACACTAGCGGACTGAGAATATAGGGATGAATAGGAACCATTGTAGTTTACTTGGAAAAATCTATCAATAAGAAAGGAACGAATGATGAGAAAGTATGTAGGAGGTAGGAATTTACGGAGTTTGTAAAGGAGTCCCGGGTGCCAGACTCGATCAAAAGCCTGTTCTACATCGAAAAAGACTCCCACGTACAGTCCGCGCTCCAAAGAAGACGAGAGTACGTCCACTACACGATGGCATTGCTGAATAGTAGAGTGGGATGTTCGAAATCCAAACTGGTGATCAAGGATTATATGATTGGAATCCAGGAAAGGGTATAGGCGTTTCAAAATGAGTTTTTTTAAGGATTTTGCCCATGATCGGTAATAGAGAGATAGGGCGATAGGATGATGGGTATTCTGGAGGCTTTTGGGGTTTGGGGATCATTTTAACTATAGATAATTTCCAG